>NC_056587.1:1881176-2181176 GCF_018340385.1 Cyprinus carpio
TCATGCATACACAAACAGTGTGGACTGAGAGCATAAAATCTTAAGAACAGGGAATAAATAATTTATAATGGCTTAAATTACTCTTAATGACACAAACACACACTTCCCTTTACAGATCATTCAAGAAAATAAATAAAAAATTAAAACTTTTCATGCTTCTTTTTACATATTCTCTCCAGTGTTGCATAAATAGATCGGTAGACATCAGGGTAGATCAAGAAGATGTTGCGTCAGGCATTGAAAGGACTATTTGAACCTCCTTCTTGTGTGTTTATAGGGTTCAAATTGGTCTTCTGTACCTTTTTAATTTAAACCATTGGACACACAAATCACTTTTTTGAGAACTTTGGGAACTTCTCATCCCTTTTTTATTTTATGCTAATTAGTGAAAGTGAAAGTGAAAGTGACATACAGCCAAGTATGGTGACCCATACTCGGAATTCGTGCTCTGCTTTTAACCCATCCAAAGTGCACACACACAGCAGTGAACACACACACACTGTGAACACACACCCGGAGCAGTGGGCCATTTATGCTGCGGTGCCCGGGGAGCAGTTGGGGGTTCGGTGCCTTGCTCAAGGGCACCTCAGTCGTGGTATTAAGGGTGGAGAGAGCGCTGTACATTCACTCCCCCCACCTACAATTCCTGCCGGCCCGAGACTCGAACTCAGAACCCTTGGATTGCAAGTCCGACTCTCTAACCATTAGGCCACGACTTCCCCCATCATCTAATTTATTTCATCTCCATTTATCAAGCTCAACTTTCATTCCTGTAACCCAGGTTATTGTGTGATTTTAACAATTTTAAGATTGTAGGAGAAATAAACTTTAGGAAAATAAAAACAAACCAACATTTAGCCCCAAACCACCTAACCTTAAATATTATAGGCTAAATCTGCAGTTCCATTACTCATTCTGGATATTTTCAGGAAAAGTATACCACACATTTAGATGTTAAACAGACCCAACTGCGAGAGGCTTTATTCATGTAAGCACTTGATTACCACAGACAGCAGCATTGGATAAAGTGGCAATGACGATGTAATGAAGGTTGAGCAGTGACAGCAAACAGCAGAAGATGAAGGATGAAGAATCCAACAGGTATGTCCAGGTGATAATAACACTCCTGTTGAGATGAAACGATGAGATTCAGTCAGGGACGGACTGGGACTAAAAAACGGCCCTGGACTTTGACTAGGCCCGGCCCAAAGCAATCGGCACGCGGAAACTCGACAACAACCACAATAATGCCTGGCATGAGTGTCACAAGACTTTAATGTTGAAGTTTAGCTGTTTTAACTACTGTAATCATTAAAAATGTAGCAACCTGAATATCACTTCCTAACATCATCCCTAGCAAGTAACTGTCTTTCTCCTCTCATGTTCCATACTTACTTGCCCTGGATCTGCCTGTGGAACCAGCTCATCTTTCTGTCCCTCATCATCATCACTGGTGGCATGTTGCTGAATAGCTGTCTTCTTACCTGCTGCTAATATTTAACTGCGAGATGCTGCTGCTGGCTGTGCTGCTAAATATTTCAGTTAGTTTGCGACATTTAGCGGCTTCGGTATCTAAATTCCGCAATTTTTTTTCTCTCGCCTTCTCAGCCCCACCCTTTTCTTTCCGTTTTTTACCCGCGGCCGCGTTATGCATATTGTTTGTTTGTTTCTATGCTTCTTCCATCTAACATCTTTGATGTTGGTTTCTTCCTACTCTTCCACTTTTTCTTCTCCTTACTTGGCGGCCACGGCCAGTGCAGCTGGCATCCAACTTAAAGGTGCATTGCTGCCACCTACAGTACTGGAGTGTGAAACAGATGTGAGAGAGATGTGTGAGAGAGATTACTTTAAGACAGATCTTCATCTCTCTCTCTCTCTCTCTCTCTCTCTCTCACACACACACACACACACACACACACACACACACACACACACAGTTCCTACCTTGGAGAAACCAAAATAGCTTTAAGACTTTCAGATTGTTCATCTATTTTAAATAAGCTTTGGGGCTTCATTTGGTTCCAGAGTCCATTAAGACTTACCCAACAGGGAAATCAGTTTATGAGTCTCAGTTAAAGATTTTGAAGGCAAATGAAATCTGATAAAGACCTTTGTCTATAACACTTTCTTTTGATTGACAGTAACTGTTGTAATTTAAATCGTAAGAAGGAGCAAGGTTATATACAGTCAGATCAGATAATGGCTGATGTATGCTCTTACATAAAAACAGGTGCACTGTAGAATAAATAAATAAATAAAAGCGAGAGAGAGAGAGAGAGAGAGAGAGAGAGAGAGAGAGAAGTATTTAGAAAATATAAATGTTTTATCAGACTCACTTTATTTCTTTAATTATCAATAATTAATAAATTAAGAATTTGATCTCTACAATATGCTTTTTGTGCACATGCACATGCTACATTGTGCATGCGATTACACTGTAATTTTATGTTACTACAATGCAATAGATCAGTGATTACACTATTAACCTTGAATCTTGAATCTATCAACTTCAGTCGCTGCAAATGCAAATATCCTTGAACACTTTGCACTTAATATAAAGGTAATTAATTAATATATAATTTTTGCCCCCTAACTAATAAGGTTATATGCAGTTAATTGTAATTGTGATGAGTTAATATCTTACATTCAGCAATAAATAAATAAATAAAACTGTGTTTGACAAGCAACAGTTGAAAGGTTGAGCATACGCGAAGGAAAGAAACCACCCACTAATTTATTTATTTATTCATTTTGACAGTGTGGGATAGGTGAAATAAGAATTCAATATGTTCAACTCAAAATGAGAATATTTTGTTCCCTGGAGGAGAGTAATAAAATAATTTTGGATTTTGGAGTAGGCAAGAGATTATGTTGCATCCTACTCAACCATCATGAACTGAATTACCAAAAACGTATGATGATGAGGATTTTCACATGTTCTGTAGCAGCAATATAAGGTGGCATTATTTATCAGTGTATTTTTCAGAACTGTTCTCTATGCCATCTGACCAAAAAACGTGCCTGAGATGGAAAATACTCAACAATGTACTTGTGACTGTTCATTTTCTCAACTGTGCGCATCTTAACTTTCTCAGGAACTACCTGACATGCCCTCCAACCAACAGGATATTTAAGGAGCATATGATGCATTCAGTCATGACTCTGAGGCTTAGTAATGGTGAATGTAATTTTATTTTATTTTTTTATTTTATTTTTTTTCCTTAATAACTTACTTGTTTGTTTGCAAAGGTAAAATGAAAAAAAAAAGAAACTGAAGTTTTATAATCAGTTTAAAAAATATATAAGCCAAATAACTGAATCTCATGTTATGTACAAAGCAAAAAGAAAGTGATTCTTTCTTAAAACAAATAAATAAATTGATAGATTAAAAAAATATTTAATTAGTAAATAAATACATTTAACCAGCTGTAAATGCATTGTTTTACTGTGATAATGTAGCAATCTGTCTTCAGAATTAAAGCTTCTAAAGAATAGCTGGTTGGTTTGTGCCTTACTTTTGATTACAAAAGACATACTTTCTTGCAACCTAAGTGGACTCAGATGTCTTGAGGAGCACCACAGTATGCATATGTGTAAATGGGACTCCAAAATGCAGAAAATGCCTCTCAGTGTGATATGGAAAGGCATACAGAGTGCTCTCACTCCATCCAGAGATTTATGGTAATAGAGAATCTTACATAATACAGCATAACAATGAAGTTTACAGGAAGTCTTTAAATTGCTTGTCCAAAAGAAAAAATACAAAATTAATCTATCTATCTATCTATCTATCTATCTATCTATCTATCTATCTATCTATCTATCTATCTATCTATCTATCTATCTATCTATCTATCTATCTATCTATCTATCTATCTGTCTATCTATCTCTAAAATCATGAAAGATGATTAAACCTTGCAATAGTGCGTTACAACAATTGTTCTTTACAAAAGTAGTCTCATTTTAGCTGGCACAGACATGCAAGACAATTATGTTTAGATATTTGCTAATTAGGCCTATTTGTCTAGGGAAAAGACGTTATTGCTTTTTGGAAGCAATCTTTAAAACAAGCAAACAATATTCCAGTGAATCACACTTTTGCCTGGCTTCTTGTTGTGACAGCTAATAAATGAGCAATTTCTTCTAGTTAAAATTAGAATGTACTGTATCTCTTAGTGATTTGAGAGTATGTAAAATGAAGCGACAAAAGATAATGCCATCATCATGACATCTTCTCTTGCAACAGTGTCTATGCAGAATTTGGTGTCAGATTTGTGTGTTTTTGTCTTTTTTTTTTTTTTTGAAAAGTGTGGGAGTTTTTGACTGACAATAAATTAAATGCAAATTCATAATATATTTATAGACATAAATACATCTAAATATTGAAAAACGTTTTTGGGACACCACCAAAATTTATATATATATATATATATATGCCAAGCAAATGGATGATTTATATCTTTTTGTGCTTCTTCATAAAATTAGAACAGATAAGCTTCATTAGCTTACATAACTAACAGCTTTATTTGCTAACCATAAGCCATGAATCACAAAATAAATATGGGACTTTTAATGGTAAAGTTGAGTCAGGACACAAAATGACTTACGGACATGTTATTAAATAATGATGTTGGTTGTTTAAAATAAGCTTAAGTTAATACATGGAAATTTGTGTAACTGTCAAATATTAGTGGAAAACTTTAAATAAACGTGTTTGCTGTTTATGGCCCTGCCCTAAACAGACTAACTGGCACACTCTAGATGTTCAGAAAAAGCAGCTTATTAAATTGGATGGATGAAATTTCAGAGGTGAAGTGCTTTGTGGAAAAAATGAGGTCAGAGTGCAGAGGTTCTCCATGGTGCATGACAATGCAATTCCTGCACGACTTTGTAACCTGTTTTAAAACATGATGCAGAAATAAAAGCAAACTCTGACTAATGATGAAAATAAAGATATAGGAAATAGATTTTGTTTTAGTTTTCTATTTATTATTATTATTATTATTATTATTATTCTCACTTTAATGATGTTCAAATGAAGCGTTGAGTTTGCTCCTAGTACTAATCCAGAAGCTTCTCTCTTAATCCAGCTCATCAAAGCATGACACACACTTCTATGTTCTTGTAGAGAGCCAGCCTAGCTGATTTAATTAGCTTGCTGCAGTGCTGCCACATTTATATTCAACCCAATAACTAAGAAAAGTGGACATTATTATGCATTTGTTGATACGTTTAGATTTTAGTTACCATTTATTTATTTATTTATTTATGTAGTATGATATAAAATATAGCGTTTGTAATAAAGTTAACAAGTAATTAGTAACTAATTAACTTCTTTTCTCTCAGCTTCTCAATAATAATTAAACAATCAAACAAACAAACAAAACAAAAAACACGGGGTAAGTGCTGTTCAGGAGGATGTTTCCTGTACAATGATGAATGTCTCTATTTAACCCCTGAACTACTGTAACACTAGGTGGACTCAGTGATCAGGAAGAGCAGGATCCAAATGCAGAAACTTGGAAACTAGACAAAACGCCAAACTACAGTAGAACTGAGAACACTAATGAGACAAGACCTGCCATGTCAAGACACAACAATAAATACAGGAAACACAAGGGCTTATATACACAAGGAATAACTGGCTAACACACCACAGGTAAGAACAATAAGGGGATAACAAGGGGAACAGGTAACAAAACTACAAACTAAAAGGCCATGTTACAAAGTAAAGGCACAAGGACGGGTATTATGTAACATAGCATTTCACTTAAGTGGCAACTCCTGATGCCCTAAAACACAGAAAAATGCTGATGGAAATCGCACCAGTGGAATGGAAGGTGGGCCAGGACCATGAGATGGAAGTGTGCCTGAAGACCACAGGATGCAAGGGTGGAGCAGGAGACCATGGAATTGCAGGGGATGACTGGCTGTGGCACAAAAGGCAGGGATGGCCTGAATGACCAAAACAGAACAGGTTAGGTGCTCAGGTTTCTCTGGGGCTGATGTAAACTTTACATTTGATGCTGTTACCTCAAGAGAAGCTGTAGCAGATGCCGGGAGAGCACGGGGCACTGGTGGAGCAGGAGACCACCATGATGGATCAAGGGACCACAGGGGTGCCAGAAGAGCAGAAAACCACTACGGCAAAGCAGGAGGAACAGGAGACAACCACAGTGGAAGTGAAAGCCACCACGGTGAAGCCAGTAGAGCTGTGGACCACAGGGTGCCACTGGGGCTAGAGACACCATGGTGGAGCTGGTGCACCACCATGACAGAGCCTGCAAAGCTGGGAACCATGGCAGAGATGGAGCCACAATGGTGGAGTCAGCAGAACAGCCTCCATGGCCATGGCAGAACAGGCTGGGTGTTCAGATGGCTCCGGGGCTGAAGCTTACTCTGGCACTGCCTCCCTGGCTGTGGCAGAGAGATCATGAGTGGATGCCACTGCCTCAGAGGAAGTGTCACAATCACGGACTTTTAGTTAGTTTTCTTCCCTCGTGTTTCACTTGACCTAGTTTCTGTTGTCCTTTGATTAGTTAGTTTAGTTTACATGTGTTAGTAAATTATCCTCATTTGGTCTGTGTATTTAAATTCCTCTGTTTCTCCTTTAGTTTGTCCAGTATTGATATTGTGATGTTGTTTTGCTGTGTGTTCCCTTTGTCTTCATGGATTATCATCTTCTTGGATTCTATTAAACTCTTGTGTAGATGACCTTTGTCTTTGTGACCTTTCCTCTATGCGTTCCGTGACAAAATACCGGACTGCAAAAAAAGAAGATTAGCAGCATTTGTATCCCTGTTTATTTTTCCTTTTTTGTGTTTCTTTTGGTTTTCACATGGATCACCCTGAATTTCTCCTCCTCCTGCTGGAGCAGGGGGAACTTGCCCTCGAGGACCATACCAGACTATTCCTGGACATTTCCCACAGAACATGCTACCCGGATGACAAGCTCAGCTGGTTCTACAATACGAGCCTCAACACTGCGTGCAGAGCACGGTTTTCTGGGGAATGTCCTCGAGGAAGCTTTGTCACATTTGTGGAGTGGGTGCTGGTGAGCAATGGATCCCTGTTCACCGTTATGAGGAACTCACAAGCCCCACTCCGGTCCCAGAGCCCAGCCAACCATCACCCCGCTGCACAGAACATTTGCTAGAGCCCACCTCAGATGGAAAGCCAAAGCCTGCTGTGACCAATGAGCCATCAACAGAGAGGGCGACAGAGCTGAGGATCAGCTCAAATGGCAGAGCCTCATGGATCGTCTGATCAGGTGCAAGAGCCGGCAACAACGCATGCGACGGTTGATGTAACAGTGGAGAGTAAGGGTGCAAAGGAAGGCCCCACCCACTGTACCACCGCTGAGGGTGAACTGAGACAGGGTATTTAATAGTCTTTTATTTAGAACTACCCAGTCTTCCATCATCATCTGAAATCTCTGTCTGTTCTGTTAAGGCCAAGGAGGACATTTTCGAACAGTCTGTCTGCCCTGAACAGTCTGTCAGTCCCATCACAACCATGGAGGTCGTGCCCGAACTGTTTGTCTGCCCTGAACTGTCTATCTGCCCTGAACAATCTGTCTGTCCTGTCATGACAATGGAGGTCGTTCCCCTATCCCTAGCGCTCGCTGTGCTGGAAGTTGAGCTTTGGTGTGTGTGGGCAGCATACACCATCCCAAAAACCCCTAACTGTCATGAACTCCCGCCTACCCTCCCTCTCCTATCACCTCTTCATCAGTCCTCACCACCGCCTCTGCTATCTCCTGTCAGCCCCTCAGCCCAACATCTGTGATGTGGGTTTGCCACGGGTCTGCCAGTCTCCATCGGCACCGTGGCTGGAGGATCCCTTATCTCCGCCTCCAGCCTCTGAGTCCTAGAATCTTATTAAATTGTATTGATGAAATTTCAGAGGTGAAGTGCTTTGTGGAAAAAAATGAGGTCAGAGTGCAGAGGTTCTCCATGGTGCATGACAATGCAATTCCTGCACTACTTTGTAACCTGTTCTAAAACATGATGTAGAAATAAAAGCAAACTCTGACTAATGATAAAAATAAAGATATAGGAAAAAGATTTTGTTTTAGTTTTCTATTTATTATTATAATATTATTATTCTCACTTTAATGATTTTCAAATGAAGTGTTGAGTTTGCTCCTAGTACTAATCCAAGAGCTTTTCTCTTAATCCAGCTCATCAAAGCATGACACACACTTATATCTTCTTGTAAAGAGACAGCCTGGTTGCTTTAATTAACTTGCTGCAGTGCTGCCACATTTCTATTCAACCCAATAACTAAGAAAAGTGGGCGTTATTATGCATTCGTTAATACGTTTAGATTTTAGTTACATTTTGTATTTATTTATTTATTTATTTATTTATGTACTATGATATAAAAGTTAGCGTTTGTAATAAAGTTAACAAGTAATTAGTAACTAATAAACTTCTCTCAGCTTCTCAATAATAATAATAATAATAATAATAAAACACTGGGTCAGTGCTGTTCAGGGCGATGTGTCCTGTACAATGATGCATGTCTCTGTTTAACCCCTGAACTATTGTAACAATAAGTGAACTCAACGATCAGGAAGAGCAGGTTCCAAATGCAGAAACTTGTAAACTAGACAAAACGCTGAACTAGAACTGAGAACACTAATGAGACAAGACCTGCCATGTCAAGACCCAAAAATAAATACAGGAAACCCAAAGGCTTATATACACAAGGAATAACTGGCTCACACACCCCAGGTAAGAACAATAAGGGGATAACAAGGGGAAGAGGTAAAAAAACTACAAACTAAAAGGCCATTTTACAAAATAAAGGCACAAGGACAGGTATTATGTAACATATCATTTCACCTAAGTGGTAACTCTTGATGCCTTAAAACACAGAAATGCTGATGGAAATCACACCAGTGGAATGGAAGGTATGCCAGCACCATGCGGTGGAAGTGGGCCTGAAGACCACAGGATGCAACGGTTGAGCAGGAGACTCCATGGAATTGCAGGGGATGACTGGCTGTGGCAGAAAAGGCAGGGATGGCCTGAATGACCGAAACAGAACAGGTTAGGTGCTCAGGTTTCTCTGGGGCTGACGCAAACTCTACATTAGATGTTGCCACCTCAAGAGAAGCTGTAGCAGATACCGGGAGACCACGGGGCACTGGTGAAGCAGGAGACCACCATGATGGATCAAGGGACCACAGAGGTGCCAAAGGAGCAGAAAAACAATACGGCAATGGTTCCTTGCCACTGTTGCCTCTGGCTTGATTAGTTGGGGACACTTCATTTCATTTACATTTACATTTATGCCTTTAGCAGACGCTTTTATCCAAAGCGACTTATAGTGCATTTTTAACAGTATGTGTGTTCCCTGGGAATCAAACCTATGACCTTTTGTGCTGCTAACGCAATGCTCTACCACTGAGTGACAGGAACATTTCCAGCAATATCGTTGACTTGATTGCAAAGATACTATTTTAACTGAACTGAGCTGGATGATGAAATCACTGAATTCAATGATGAACTGCCTTTAACTAAAAAATGAGTGTTTACTATTATCATTTTGCATTACTGACACATTTTTTTCCTAATTAATGCTGTTCATTTGCTTTGACACAATCTGTATTGTTAAAAGTGCTATATAAATAAAAGTGACTTGACTTGACTTGTATAGATGACCTTTGTCTTTGTGTGCCTTTACACATTGCGTGACAGAATACCGGAACACAAAAAAGAAGTTTAGTGACATTTGTATCCCCGTTTATTTTCTGTTTTTGTGTTTATTTTGGATTTCATGTGGATTGCCCTGAATTACTCCTCCTCCTGCTGGAGCAGGGGGAACTTGCCCTCGAGGACCATACCAGTCTTTTCCTGGACATTTCCCACAGAACTTGCTACCCGGACGACATGCTCTGCTGGTTCTACATTACGTGCCTCAACACTGCTTGGAGAGCACAGCTGGCTGGGTCTGGTACTTGAGGGAGCTTTGCCGTGTTTGTGGAGTGGGTGCTGGTGAGCAATGGATCCCCGTTCACCGTTGGCCATGCTGATAAGGAACTCACCAGACCCAATCCAGACCCAGAGCCCAGCCAACCATCACCCCGCTTCGCAGATCGTTTGTTAAAGCCCACCTCAGACAGAGAGCCAAAGCACGCCATGACCAATGAGCCATCACCAGAGAGGGCGACAGAGCTGAGGAAAGGCCCAGAGCCAGAGCCTCATGAATCGTCTGATCAGGTGCGAGACGCCAGCAACAACGCATGTGACGGTGGATGTAACAGTGGAGAGTAAGGGTGCGAAGGAAGGCCCCGCTCACTGTACCACCACTGAGGGTGAACTGAGACAGGTCTCAGGGGATTTAATAGACTTTTATTCAGAACTACCCAGCCTTCCATCATGATCTGAAATCTCTGTCTGCTCTGAACAGTCTGTCAGTCCCATCACGACCATGGAAGTCATGGCCAACTGTTTGTCTGCCCTGAATTGTCTATCTGCCCTGAACAGTCTGCCTGTCCTGTCATGACCATGGAGGTCGTTCCCCTATCCCTAGTGCTCCCTGTGCTGGAAGTCGAGCTTTGGTGTGTGTGGGCAGCATACACCATCCCAAAAACCCCTAACTCTCATGAACTCCCACCCACCCTCCCTCTCCAATCCTCTTCATCAGTCCTCAACACCCTCTCTGCTGTCTCCTGTCAGCCCCTCAGCTCACCCTCTGCCCACCATCTGTGATGTTGGTTTGCCATGGGTCTGCCAGTCTCAATCGGTGTCGTGGCTGGAGGATCCCTTATCTCCGACTCCAGCCTCTGAGCCCCAGACTCTGCCTTGGCCCATTGACCCAGCGGCTCCACCATGGCTCTTAGTTCCCTCCTCTTCACCGTGGCCCATCAGTCCACCAGCTCCGCCGGGCTCCCTCGTCCCTCTGGCTCTGCCTTGGTCAGTAGTCGACCCGCCATTGCCTCAGGACTTCACTCCTCTAGCTGCTCCTCATCGATCCATCCCACCGGCTCCGTTGGGCTCTTCCCTCGCTCCAGCTCCACGTTAGTCCTCTGTCACTCCGGCTCCACCGTGGCCTTCCTTTTCCCCGCCTACACCTTGGTCGCCTGAGCCATCTGCTCTGCCTTGGCCCTTGATCCTCTCCTTTGCCCTGGCTTGTCGGCTCTCTCTCTCTGCCTCGGGCTCCTCTCCCACCTGCTCCGCCACTGTCGGTTGGCCCCCTGGAGTCATCAGCCCTTCCTCCACCATGGCTCCTCCCTCCATTGTCTCCACCGTGGGCCGTCATGTTGGCTGTGGTCTGGGTCCCGCCTGGCTCCTCCTCCTCCAAGTCCCCCCTGTCTCCGTCCTGGCTCCTCCTGCTCCAGGTCCCTCCTGTCTCTGTCCTGGCTCCTCCCTCTGTCTACTCCTCCCTCCATCGTCGCCACCCTGTTTATCTGCCCGCCTCTCTTCCTGCCCTTTGCCACTGCCTCGTTCTCCTCCCAAACCCCCTCCCTTCCTCCTTTGTTTGTCCAGCTATGGTGTGAGGTCACGCCTTCCAGGATGGGGGAGTACTGTCATGATCATGGACTTTTAGTTTGTTTTCTTCCCTCATGTTTCACTTGAACTAGTTTCTGTCATCCTTTGATTAGTTCATTTAGTTCACCTGTGTTAGTTAATTTTCCTAATCTGGTCTGTGGTTTAAGTTCCTCTGTTTCTCCTTTAGTTTGTCCAGTACTGATGTTGTTTTGCTGCGTGTTCCCTTTGCCTTTATGGATTATCATCTTCTTGGATTCTATTAAACTCTTGTGATGACCTTCATCTTCATGTGCCTTTCCTCTACACATTGCGTGACAGGAAAGGTCTGATGGAGAAGTGTGTGTGGCCCAGACGTACAATAATTTTTTTTTTTCATAAGTTAATGGAGTCATTATTATTACTAGTCATGTACAGTGTGTAAATATTTATGACTGTGTTAACCCGCACCTGGACGCTGACACACTAAACTGTTTTTTTTTTGTTAACAACTGTTTATTGAATTTTCTTCTGTGAACAGTAGTATCAAGCAAAAAGCAATTGTGCAAATTTAGAACCCCATCCCAACCCATCCCACCCCTGGTAAACTCAGGATAAAGAAGAAAAATAATTAATAAATACATAAAGTAAAATAAATAATAATAAAAATAAATTAAGTAATATTAATACATAAAATACAATAAAATAATATTTACAAAGATTTTAGAAAAGATGACACAACATTAAAAGATGAATGCCATAAATTAACAGTTTTTCACATTAGACCCATGTATACGAGAAGTTGAGAGTTCCTTCGAGATAATGTCCAACAGATATACCGCCCAGGTTCGTCTGTCCATTGTGTGAGGAGGATTCCAACGGTTGACTAGCAATTTTTTTGCTGCAGTGAGAGCAGCTAACAGTAAACATCTTTGTTGGACGGACAAGGTAAGGTCCCAAAAGTCATTCATGAAAAAAATGGCGTGGAGTCAAACAAATCTCAGTACCCAACAAATAAGAAAGGTCCTGTGAGAGAAGAGTCCAAAAAGGAGAGAGAGAGGGGCACTCCCAAAAAAAATGCAAAAATGTGCCTAAAGATCCTTGTGAACAGAGATTGCACTTAGGAGAAGAAGACAGATTCATATGAAAAGTAAACCCTATGCAGCAATTTCCAATGAATCATTTGGTGGTTAGGGTTTTTAGAAGACAGTTTAAACATTCCCCATATCTGATCCGAAAATAAAACATGTACATCCTCATTAATATCCTTAGCCCAAACAGTTGTAATAGATAAAGGTTTGTATGAATGCTCAAGAAGAAAAAGATAGATGACTGAAGCAGAAGAGGGAGATTCCTCAGAGGGAAGGATTAGTTTGCGCAAAGGGTGAATAGGCAGTTGAGAGTTCCAGGGCACCCCATATGCCCGTAGGGCTGATCTAATGCGCAAATACATAAAAAAGGTTGCGCAGATTATATTGAGTTTTAAGATTCTGGAAGGATTGTAAACCATTATCATCATAGATATCTCCCAGAGTGTTTACTTTATGATGAGTCCATTGTGGACAATGGAATGGAATATTGCCTGATAAAAGATTATTGTTGTGGAAAATTGGTGAATGCTTATGCCATATTGTAACTAGTTGTAAACGTCTTTCAACATCCCTCCATGTGGATAGGAGATGGGTTACAATGGGACCAAACCTAGATTTACACTGCCTACGCGGAACCCCAGAAAAAACAAGATGCTTCAAATTATATGGATAAACAATAGATTCCTCAATTGCTCTCCAAGATACAGAAGCATCCGGGTCAAACCAAACTGATAAAGGGGGGAGGGAAAAATCTTGAGCATACAGTCTAAAATTAGGGAAAGAAAGACCTCCATGTAATCTACTTCGTTGTAAGGTAGTCAGTTTAATACGAGGACGTTTCCCATCCCATATATACTGTGAAACACATGCATCAAGTTTATTCCAGTAGCCAACTGGTGGAGCGAGAGGAATCATGGAAGAAAAGAAATTGATACGTGGGAGAACATTCATTTTAATTACCGATATACGAGCCTGAAGAGAAGTAGGAAGATGAGACCAATTTTCCAAATCTGAGGATATTTTGGCTAGAATAATATTATAGTTTTTTGAGAGAATTTCTTGTAGGGAAGGAAAAAGATCTATCCCCAAGTACTTAAAGTTTTGAACCAATGGAATAGATACCGAAAGGGAAGTGGGATCAAATTTAGAATTGAGGGGAAGTAGACATGACTTACTCCAATTAATTTTAAACCCAGAGAGAGATCTAAAATGGTCAAATAAATTCAATACATGAGGAATAGAATGTGACGGCTTCTCCAAAAACAATAAGATATCATCAGCAAATAGAGAAATATGTTGATGAGTATTCCTTATAATTATGGGAGAAATTGTTTGAGATCGTCGGACCGCTTGAGCTAAGGGTTCCAAGGATAAAGCAAATAACAGAGGAGAAAGCGGGCAACCCTGACGAGTACCTCGATGTATAAAGAATGGGTTAGAGCAAACAGAACCTGTGAGTACAGAGGCTGCTGGATTGACGTACAGAACTTTTATCATGTTTATGAAACTCGATCCTAGACCCAGATGCTGTAGAACCGCCCATAAATAGTTCCATTCTAGCTGGTCGAAAGCTTTCATTGCATCTAGAGATAATACTGCACAAGGGGAGGACGAACTGTTTGTTGAATTAATAACATGATATAACCTGCGTAAATTATCCGAAGCTGAGCGAGATTTAATGAACCCTGTTTGGTCATGATGAACTAGCCTGTTCATAAATTTCTCTAGACGACGAGATAGTACCTTAGCATATAATTTAACATCAGTCCCTATCAAAGAAAGTGGCCGGTAACTAGAACAAGAGGTCGGATCTTTATCTTTTTTTAACAAGAGAGAAATAACAGCTATATTAATAGATGGGTGAAATGAGCCTTGAGTAACTGAAAAATGTATCATATCTAGCATGAGGGGGCCTAAATCCGACCAAAAAGTAGAATACAATTCGACTGGAATACCATCTAAACCTGGGGATTTCCCCTTGTTCATAGATCGGATTGCTGACTCCAGCTCCTGAAGAGTAATCGGTTCAGCCAGGTAATCCGAATCCGAATCTGACAGCCTAGGTAAATCAAGATTGGACAGAAAAGATGCAAAAGAGTCAGGGTCACCAACAGCAGAAGAAGTATAGAGGTTAGAGTAAAAAGAATGAAAATAAATATTAATGTCTTTTGGGTCTGTCATAATGAGCCCGGATTGGGATTTCACTGCTGAAATATTAGCAAACTTTTCACTGTTGCGTATTCTCAGAGCTAAAAGGTGGCTTGGTCTACTTCCTTGAAAATAATAATTCTGCCTGTATCTTTGAATAAGGAATTCTGCCCTGGATCTCAGTAATGAATTAAGTTCAGACCTAACCGCCATAATTTTGCTGAGTGTACTGTCTGAGAAACAACGCTGATTTTCTTTAGTCAGATTCTGGAGCTGTGATTCCAGTTCAGCTATCTTTTTATGTCGTTTTTTCTGAAGGAAAGAGGCATATTAAATTGAGTTATTCCTTATAAATCCTTTAACTGCATTCCAAAGTGTTCGCGGATCATCCACTGAGCCTTGGTTAATTTCGATAAACTCAGCAAATTTATTTCTCAACTGACTGCAAAAGTTTTCATCCTATAACAATTTAGGGTTAAATCGCCATCTAGTTGCACAAGATGGCCGAGGGATCAAAGATAATCTGCACAAATTTCCATCATGATCCAACAAAGATAAGGAACAGATATCGGCATCACGAACAGCTGAAGATAAAGAAGTAGAAATGAAAATATAGTCAATTCGCGAATAGGATTTATGAGTGGCAGAAAAGAAAGTGAAAGATTTGGCAGAAGGATTTAGTAAACGCCAACTATCCACCAATGGAAGCTGAGGTTACACATAGCCTAAGTTTGTCAGAACAGAAGGCTTGAGAGTGTGATTCCTTTGGCCCAGATCTATCTAGGGTGTGCGATATTACAGAATTCATGTCTGCACCCAATACAATTTCAAAATCTGAAAATTTTAAAAGATAGGTAGACAAAACAGAGAAAAAAGTAGGATCAGGAGTACAAGGGGCATAAACTGAAATAAATACAATATTCCTATTCTCCACTATTGTTTTTATATGTGTTATTCTACCGTCTGTATCACAACCTTTATCTAAAATAGTAATATTTAAAGTCCTCCGCACCAATATTAGAACACCCTTGGTTTTAGTATCCGAAGATGAATGAGATACCACTTCATAAAACTTATTATTACACCTGTGTACATCCTCCTCTTTCGGATGAGATTCTTGAACTAGCACTATATCAATCTTTCTTGTTCGCAAAAAATCCAGAAAACCTATACGTTTGTGTGGGCCATTTAGGCCATTAATATTACAACTTAGACTATTAAGGTCAGTCATAGGTATCAAACAGAATTACTGCATAATAAGACCAAATACAAATTTGAAAACAAAGCCAGTTGAGTCTACCATCAAACCACCCCCCACCCCCAACCTTCCCTTCAGTTTTCAAAAAAACATAAACATATTTTCATGAACTATGGCAGATCAAACCAAGAACAAACCTAGACCTGCAATCACCCTTTATTATGATCCGTGGCGTCAGCAAAAACCTGCACATTACTGAAGCGCCAACATTGGCCCCAAAGTCACATATTGACTAGATAGTATCTCTGTTGAAAAAAAAAAAAACAATAAAGAAAAAGTTAAATAAATAACATAAGAGAGAAGGAATACAACTAAAACATAAATATTATACCACCATAATCAGTAAGCGATACTGTATGCTCAATGAGACCTTCCAGTAACTGTAACTTCAGAAGTAAACATTACAGTGAACAGTGAAGGATACAGTCGCCTAACCATTTAGAGCATCTCCTCTCCGATTAGATAACAAATGTCCAGCTGGAGTTCACTGAGAGTTGGAGGATGAATGGGATCTGAGAAAAAAACTCTCGCTTCTTCTGGGGAGTATAACATTTTAGGTTCACCCTGATTGAGAATAACCTTCAGCGTTGCAGGATAGAGAAGAAAATTCTGGATGCCTGCCTCTCTCATTTCCTTCCTAATTGGCGCGAATGCACTTCTTCTTTTTGCGGTAACCGGAGAAAAGTCTGGAAAGAAAGACAGCGTTGCTCCGTCGGATGTTTTCACCGGGGCGTGAAGTCTGGCGGCCCGCAGAATGAGCTCCCTGTCCGTGTACCGCAACAGTTTAAAGATGAACACCCGTGGTTTAGCGCGGTCTGAGGAGAGCCTTGTGTACACGCGATGCGCTCGTTCCACTTCAATCTCTTTGCCCGCCAGAGACGGAAGCAACGTCAATAGCGATCTTTTTAAAAAGCCCATAGGGTCGTCCTTTTCGGACCCTTCAGGCAATCCCTTCAGGCAGATTACTGCGTCTATTGCGATCCTGTAAGTCCACGACCTGTTGCTCGAGCGCGGCTACTCGCCTATCGTGATCTGCGACAACTTTCTTTTGTTCTCTCATCTCCCCTGTAAGAAGATCCAGTTTGGAGCATAGCGATTGAACAACTGACATGTGAGAAGTGAATTCGTTCCGCATCGCTGTCAGCTCAGTTCTTAGAATGTCCTCAAATTGCGCAACAGTATTCGCCATTTTATCCACCATATCATCCGTGGTCAGTGGCTTGGATTTTTTCTTAATCGGAGAAGCCGACGGAGACAACTCCTGCTGTTTCCGATTGTAAGTCATCAGGAATTGTATTATAAATGAAGTTAACTTAAAATAAAACGAAAAAATCGGCAAAAAGGGGCCAAACGTACGGAGCTCTACTCAAGTGCGACTAGGTTCATGAGCACGTCACGTGACTCTCCCACACTAAACTGTTTTTGCTTGCACGCGACAATGTTTACGAATAGATTAAATGAAATGGGACAAAATTAATCTTGAAAAACTATATATCATTATAAAGATCTAAGCCTCGCTGTTTTTAAATGGAAAGCTGATAAAGAATGTATTTGCTAAATTTGTGTAAGCAGAACACATCAAAACATGAAGAATCAAAAAGCAGTACATACTAGATTCGTCGTAATAGCGAGTCATAAACACATCCACAGCTGTAAATCCTGGTTTAGTTAGAAAGGTTAGGGTCCACTGAACGACATCCCAAAGAGCATGTTTAGTCAAATGAAGCAATAACGTATTGTTTGTGTCCGTTGTGGAATAACTCATGCTTGTAAGGGAAACAGGTCAATTTAGCTCAAAGGGAATCATTTAAGATTTTAAAGGGAATTTGAACAGAATCACTGTTTCACGGCTGATCACTGAAACGGCCAGCGATTCACTGAACGAGCCGTATAACATCAATTCTGCACTGGATATTAATATCCAAAGTATAGTGAAAACACTATTAATTAGCACAGTAACAAGATCGGCAGTTTAAGACATTAACTTGTGAGCACAAAACACAAGATACTTCTCTTTTCAATATAAATAAGGCTTTATTAGATAAATCTAAGACATATAAACTAATCTAACACATAAGCACACACACGCACAGAATGAAAATGTGAAATCCCAAGTTTAAAGCAATACGAGAAATTGCATAGACATTAACAACCATCAATCACTTAATTAACCCTCGCATTGAGTTCATCAATTAGGTTAAAATTATATTAGATAACACCAGTACAGATCAGAGTCTGGAGGTACGTTACTTGTGATGCCTGTGTAACGGGGTTCCCTTTGTTGTCGCTGAAAAGGGGGTTTCCCGAGGTTGCTGATTGGCTGGAAGTTCAGTAGTCGTTGAAGTGACGTCTTGGGAAGCCCGTGGTTGGGTGTAGGCTGAAGATGCGGAGTTGTGGGCTGGTTGAAGTTGAACGGGCACTCGAGGTCAGACTCGGAGACACGGCGTTACAAAACTTAACTCAGAACACGAAACTCTCAAACGGAAAAGAAAAGAAGTAAAGTTTGACGAGACTAGGTGGTGTTTCTTCTCATCGTGGCTAAGTAGCAGCAGGCGTGTAGGCCGAAGCACGCTGGAACGGTGCTCAAAGAATGCTAAAAGTGATGACAAAGCATGACTAAAAGCAGGCTAAAAGCCGGCATGACTGATAGCAAAAGCTAAACGCAAGCTCAAAGCTAAAAGCAAAATTTGATGGTGTCCTGAGTATTTAAACTGGCCTTTTGGCCACACCTCAAATGTTGTCTTGACCAATTAGATATTGTCTTTTCTCGGTGTGTTGCGATGTTTGTCCCACCCATTCATAAATCATATGTTATCTTATCAAGCACGAGGTCCGAATTTTCCCGCTCTTGCAGGGTATAATTTGGACATGATTCCTATAACAAGAATATGATACATTTGACAAATAACTGATGGTCAGAAACCTTTCAAGCAAGAAGATTCGAACACACACACATACTAAACATGAATATGATCCCTTAAGCTATTCAAGAGTTATTTAAAAAGACATACACAATAAGTGATTAGAAACATTATAATCAAATGTGTGGCTTCATTTATGATATGGAGTTGAGCAATGGACTGATATCCATTTAGAAGTCTTTTTTGAGTTTATTTTGGTGCATATATGCATTGGAAGGCATTCTCTGTGCCATTCTGGGGAGTAAGGATACGTCCTGTGAAGACCAGAGGGGTTAACAGGTCTCCTTAGGAATTTCAGTCTGGTTCTGCTAGGTGGGGGGAAGTCAATCCAATGATCTTGTTTACTCTCATGGCTTTACATGTGAGGGTCAGACTGTCCATCTCTTCGATTACTTGCCCCAAATTAGACAATCTCTTCTTATAATTGAAATTGTCAATAATTGTTCTAATGGTGTTAATGTTGAAAGCTGTTCTGTGAAAGAGTTGGTTGGTTATCAGACTGTGGTGCTAGGAGTTGATTTACAACATCCTGCCTTTCTGTGGAATTCGGCTCATGTTTCAACCAGGCTCCCGATCGAATCTTTAATTTGTCTGGTTCACGCTACATGCTCAAAAAACTGCGACTTGGTAGTAAAAAACAGCATGGTTTTGTAGCATACAGTGTCACAAACAGAATGAGACAATCCACTAAAAAAAAGTCAAAGATAGGTGGAAGAATGTTTATTTCAATTCTAGCACTCTCTTGTGACGGCTCTTTATGCGCACACCTGTCATTTGATGGGGGCGATTGGCTTTTTGCACAAATAATACTTTATTTTTCAACATTTTTCATATATGTGTGTGTGTTTTGGGGAATGTGGCTGTATCTACATGATTACCATCTGTTTGAGCGCAAATCAGCATGTTATTACTGTTCAATCACAGCTATCAATGTGAACGTTGTCTATATGAATAGAGTGTGATTAGTGACCTTATGGCGCATCTGTATGATTACCATCTCTATAACTGGCTATCAGCACGTCAGCATGTGATAATTGACTATATGAGCATCTATCAGTGTAAATGCTGTATTTCTAGCAATCTCAGGATGTAATTGGCATACAAAGTTAATTGTTTGTCTTATTTATTTTTATTACTCAAATTATTCTTATTGTATTTTTCTAGTGCTCAAATAAATCACTTATATGATGTCTAAGATTCTGTCTATTGTTTTATAATTAAAAAAATATGCATTGGTATGTTTAATGACTAAAACATGGCTAACAGGTTAAGTGTAGTCTACAGGGCACTATGAAGTAACAAGAAACTATATTAATGGTTTTGGTAAACACAACATTAATATATTTTTGTAATGATGGAGCTTTCAACCATAGCTGGCTATGGTTAGCAATGCTTTTTGGAAACGCACCCCTGGATGATGTTTCAAACCAGGGTGTTTTTTGTTTGCTCCTAAGAAATTATCAGT
This sequence comes from Cyprinus carpio, assembly GCF_018340385.1. NCBI lineage: Eukaryota > Metazoa > Chordata > Actinopteri > Cypriniformes > Cyprinidae > Cyprinus > Cyprinus carpio. Next base: position 1,901,538 of record NC_056587.1, read on the forward strand.
TTCTGCTCTTTATCAGAATGATCTAATTATCTAATAAAAATTAAAACAGTGGTCATATTGGTCAGATATGTTATCCAAATATGGTCTTCCAAAATTTTACTTAAGAGTAATTTATTGTTTTCTTTTTTTAATCTTATTAAAGGGGTCATATGATGTTGCTAAAAAGAACATTGTTGTGTATTTGGTGTAATGAAATGTGTTTATGTGATTTAAGGTTCCAAAAAACACATTATTTTCCACGTACTGTACATTATTATTTCTCCTCTATGCCCCATCTTTCTGAACCACGTTATTTTTTACAAAGCTCATCATTCTGAAAAGTGAGGTGTGCTCCGATTAGCCAGCTATCCAATGCGTTGTGACTGGCCGAATGCCTCAAGCTGGTGACAGAAATGTTACGCCCCTTACATACTGTGATGCATGTCCTAGTGAGAACACCGGCGCTACAAGACAAAAACAATTAAACCCATTACAAACAAGCCATTTGTTGCATCCAGTGGGGACGTAATTCTGGATTATAATGACTTATACTGTGTTTTTACCCATTGTGTTGTGTTGCATCACGCCGTGCCGCGTAAACATAAAACCATGTCTGCATTTGTGATCGGAGAAATGACAAGCGCTACTTTACACCAGCGGTTCTCAATTCCAGTCCTCGCGCCCCCCAGGTCTGCGATATATTGCTTGTCTCTCATTGTCAACACACCTTATTCAGATAATCAGCTCGTTAGAAGTGAGCTTCGTGCATGAACTGTGTTCCCATTGACATGGTCCCTACACAGTGTTCATTGATCCCTACTCCCTGAGCAGGGGAAATCTTTTGAAGTTACCTCACTTTGGAACATTAATTCACGGATTTGCACTGTGCAACGTCTTCACACACGGACAAGTGTGACATCATATACCTCTGTAAATAAATACAATTTAAATTAACGTCTCGCACACGTCAATGCACACAAGTTCGCTTCGAACTGGAATCATGGTGGAATATCCTGTGATGTCCACTTCGCAGAGCACTTATGTTCAAGTTGAACAAACGTCTGAAGCCGTAAGAGAAGCATACAAAATGTGCAGAGCTGGGGGGCATGAGGACTGGGATTGAGAACTGCTGCTCTACACTGCTCAAAACTCACGTTTGAATCATGTAAACATACTTACAGACTGTGAGTCAGAACAGCCAACATTGTAGTCTTCTCCATAAAATGTGCTGCACACATCTGAATATTTGGGTTTGTAAGGAGTGAAATTATTTCCTTATGAAATTAATTCTTTGTGAAGCCAGACTTTCAGGAACTCTCGCAATGCAAATGCAGATGCACCAAAACAATGGGCTTTGATCTCCTCGTGGACCAAACAAACAGATAGGAAGATCTGGAAGAAAGACCATTTACTCTTTGGTACCTTCACCCCTCCTTCCCCCCAGGGCACATGGTCCAGGCATCTAACAGTTGTTACGCTCACATAAAACATTTACTATATCTTCAGGATTCATGCTTGTAAACTTTTCATGTTTGGTATCATTTTAAAGGTCTATGTGCGATTGGTAGAATGGTCTCAATTTCAAAGTAGTCATTTATATTATGAGAAAGATTGAAAACTTTTGTAGAATTGTGTTCTGCTGTGAAGGGGGTGTGTCCCCCTTTAGGGGTCTGTGAGAATGTTTATCTCCAGCCAGGTGTGACCCTGATGTGACCACGGGAACCTAAAAAAACCAAAAGGTCTTTTATGTTTTTACAGCTGATTCGAAGATTATTTGTTGTCTGGTCTGAGTATTTAAGGGAAGTGACAAAACACTACTGGGCGATTCTGTTGCCAGAAAGCCCGTAGTGTGGAGTGTATTTCATTTGCTCCATACTATGTATCTTCCTGAAGTCAGGTATACTATTATGTAATTGTGTTAAACACATTGTGCCTACAGATCACACTGTATAGTTGTTTGTGCTACTACATGTACACATTGGCTAGTTAAGTTTATTCTCTAAAACACCTGAGTGCTTTGCTATGCATTTTAGACCATGTTTCTTAAATTAGGATAACTGTTACATGTGTGACTATGTTAAATTTGTGTGCCTCCTGCATGGATCACTTGGCCGTTCCCAATATGGCTACAGTGTCTTTGTGCAGGAGCAAAGTTGCAACACAACTACAATGTGATTTACAATTACACTATCCTTTCTAAATTGGCTTCTAATTATTTTCATTATGTAATTGGCATGATACAATTTTACCTGACTGATAATAAATTGTTATATTTGATTTATTCTGCATTATTCTTAATTCATTATTACTAGTAGATTAAAGCAAAGGTATTACCTCAAATCTGTGTTCAGGATTGTTCATACGAAAGGTTTAATAGATGGAGCATGGGGCACATCAATTGAGTCCATTTCGATTTCTGACTATCACTGTCTTAAATAAGTTGCAGTTTTCGTAAATATATAAAAAACTATACTTTTTGTACGAGTAAGCAGGGCGCGAACCGACTTAAAGGTAGATATTTACCCTGCATCCAATGTTTAAGATCAGACTGACGAGTTTGTGTCCGGGAAGAGCATTCAATCGGCCGAAATGTTACTTCTAAAGCGATACCGGGTCCGCAATGAACGAATAATTAAAAGTATGGGATTTTCAGAATACTCAAATATCTAAATTAATAAACAATCGATATCTGTGATCAGCTTTTGATAGAAATATTGCCTAAATTTAATGATCACGTGAAATTGGAGTCAGATTAAACATGGAGCTAGACTAAAATTCAAACTAAATCCTGATAAATTCAGAAGCGCAAATAAAAGACCGAATACGCATTAAACCTTCGACCAGGCCGCTGGATTCCGTTTTTTGGGCTGGCGGGTTGATCCTTACAGTTGGTGACCGTCCCTCCGTGATCTCCCATCTCCTGTTGGCGAGGGTATTTTCAGCGCATCATTCAAATGTGCTCCAGAAAGAGGTTTGAGCTTCTCCTTCCTTTTCTCCAGCTACTGCGGTAAGTCGATTCTTATTTGCCTTTTTAGAAAATGTTGAGGGAAAGCTTAGATGCACCCCATATAGACATACTTTTGTTGAAAGAGTCGAAATGCTCATTTTAGACCGGAGACTGCAGAAATCCGGTGGGGCTTAAGAATTAGACGAAACCACATGAATTGACAGGGACATGATAGCGGCAGAGTAGATGAGGAATGAAGGCTCTTGAACCAAAATTAAAATTGGAATTACATCATCCAAATTTTATTCTGGTGCTCAAAAGAGGGCTTTAAATTGCAACCTAAATTCTGATATTGATAATTTCCTGTAACTATTGTCTATTGCTATAACTGCAACATTTGAAAAGGAAACATTTATGTGCAAAGAAGTAAAGAGAAATTATGATTGGATAAAAAGAATGATAATTAAATTCTCACTAGAATCTTTTGTGTGTCAAAGTGAGTTTGGGCAAAACAGTGCAATGAAATTAAAAATTAGAGAATCTCAAAGGAATCTCTAATCTGGCAAAAAACTGTGTCTCAATCCCAGATGACTACTGCTGCCATGCAGAAGTCTCAGTGACTGTGAATAAAAGAGACATTAGTAATTCTAAATCTAAAAAACTATAATGCATGTAATGACAATTTTGATGCTACTAAGAGGCTTGTACCCAAGCCTGAGGGTTGAACCCATTCAGATGACATCCACAACCTCTCCTGAGGGAGAATTAGTCAAATAGTCAAATTAATCGAATTAAATGTATTGAAAATCTCTCAATAGTAGTAAAATCTCTGATCTCACAATATTTGGCTCAACAACACTGCTTAAAGTTCAGTCTTATAGCTTGTTTTTATTTTAGATTTTACAAAAATTACTACACACTTGTATGATTCTCAGTCTTTGTCTTTAGAATCTCAGTCTTTGCAGACAGACAAACACAAAGAGACCATTACTTTGTATTTGCATTTGCTCTGGGTTTGCCCAACCCCCAAACTTGTCTCACACTCAAGTAGATTCTCAAAAGAATGCAACTAGTGACATCTCAGTTCAGAAACAAAGAAAATTGTTTCCAATTCCACGTTGTAGTCACAAAAATCTTTTGATTGAGCAATGATCTGACCCATGCTTACAGTATGTGCTCTCAGTGCATTGAATGTTTACAGCAGCAAAACCTGTAACTGGTTTTCAGTTTGACCTGCTGCTGTGCACACAATGCATGTCAGGACTGCTGTAGTTACAGGGCCAAATCAAGAGTTTATCTTCAGAAAGATCAGTGAGATGATAACCACTCATTCTGAATAAGTTGCTTTAAAGGGCCTCTAGAGACCAGTAACAAAAAGTATTTTAATTTATACTATTTTTAATGTAATATAATTTATATTATAACAAGCTTATAATATATTATATTAAAATGGCCAGGAATGGGATTTAATCTCATGATGATTCAGCATTGATTTAGAAGAAGAAAGAAAGTTGTGGAAGAAAAGTAGAATGATCAGAATGTAGAAAGAGGGAATGTGTAAGTAGAAAGAAGTTGGAAGCACTATTAGTGCTGGGGAAAGAGAAAAACGGTGGTAAGAAGGTGGTTAGAAGCAAAAACTCCTAGGAAAGGTAAATGAAAGGAATTATCAAACTAATGAGAAAATAACTTATTTATCTTCTATTTGTGCAAAAATCTTTGATGAGAGAAATTAACATGTCCAGAATTTACCAACTAAAATGATTAATCTGATTGCAATATCTTGAATGGACCAAATCCATCCAAGGCCATAAGATGTTTTAAATTTGATTTCATTAATCTGCAACCCAGTAACAAGGGAAGGTCTAAATTTTGTCTTTTTCTTAGCAACAAAACCACAAACACAGTGGCTCAAGTGTTAGCAAACGAAACCATCCCTCTCTGGGAAGGACAGCGCATATGGAATGTAATCAGAAAGATAATTTTACTGGACATGTGATTAAAGTTGTGTGTAATGTTAAAATCAGGCAGAGATTTATGAATCTTTACAGACTGCAGAGATGGAAATAGTCAAGTGTATGAATTGGATAAGAAAATGCCAATTGCTAAGCTAACAATGCAGCACCAAATCTGGCAGCTAATGCTCTAAGCACAGATCTGACTAGTGTAAATGGTATCATTTAAAAGTTAAATTTCCCAGCAGATCTGGGTGTCATAATGCCTGCAACACAGCAGACTGTGTAAATTATGCTGTAACAGCAGCTTAAGGTGCGACATGCTTAGACTGTGCTAAAACACTAGCTTCTAGATCTGACCATTAACACTTAGTTTGTTTTGGCATTTTGTTTACAAAACATGATCATGACAATGATATATGTCTTGGTAAACTAAAACAAATTTGGTCCTGATGGTATGCAATCTTGGATTGCAACCATCTGAAACAACTGTTTGGCTGTGGCCATTACAGGAAAATTAAGATCCACCAGTCTTCAAGCAACTTGTGAAAATGTTCAAGACTAAGCTGTTTTTCTTTCAGGTTTACTGCTGCCATCTCTGAGGGACAAATTCCACAAGGACATCTGGTCCCACCTACACCAACTTGCACACACAACAAGGAGATGGGTGTGGAGATACTACAAGTGGTCATTCACAGCTCAGCACTGTACCAGTAATTACATGACCTCCCAGTGTAGCACTGGAACTAAATTATGCAACACAAATTATGGTAGACTAGACATCACCCATCTCCTATACACATACATACACACAAACATACAGAACACACTTTCATTATTGCAACTACACAATACACTTACCTGGTATTGAGCATACGGACATCCAGGTCTAAATTACGCACATCATTCAAATTTATCACACATTATTCACCTCATACATATAGGTCAAAATAAATTATTTTTTAATTTCAATTATGGCAAACATTTTTGCAATTTTAAAATTTTGTGCAATTTTTATGGTCTTATGAACTTACTGTATGTAAACACTGTAATGTGCATAGGACTTGTATGGCAACAGTCACACATCAAATGATTAAAATTCTATTTACAAATTCTAAAATGAGACCTATTCAGTAACACAATTGGTCTCTTAGGACAGAATATTTTTCATGTTCAATCATTAGCATTGTTGCAAACTAGGGGGCCCACTAGTTTACAACATATGTCTAATGACCGCACAAATTTACCTAAATAAATAGGATCTGATCATTTCTAATCAGACCTGCATTATCAAGTGTGACCAGCCTGCACATCAAATGCACAGAGAATGATTGAAAATGGTTTAACTACAGGTTTCAAATCTATTTTTCTTTTCATTTCATTCTCTGATTGACCTAGATGAAACTTTAGGTCTGCATTAATGCTTTGCTATTAAAACAATCACTATAGGCAATTTTATGATGGTAATTATGAAATTGTGTATTTCTATGTTTAATTATGTGATATGTTTAATTATGAATACCACTGGTAAATATACCGGTTATATTGATTTTGCTACTTCCCTTTTATTCATTCAGACCAAATACCTAGTGGTAGTAAACAGTTTGGCTATCAAATTAGACCTATTTACTGAATATTTGACTCTGAAAAATGGAGACCTTATTTACCACCTCACACTTTTGACATGATCGTTCCTTTGTGTATTTTTGTTTATTTTATAACCTCTTTTCTCATCCCACAACATCACCAAAGTCTTCAGTGTACAGTTATTGCATGGTCATTCAGAAGTTGTTTAGATGTCTTGCACACATTGGAGCATCATCAGTGAAATTATTTCTTCACCTATGGAGATCTGACAAACCCTGCAATCCCACCTTCTGCCTGAAGGTGACAGAAAGTTTCTCAGCAGGTCAGATAAACATCCTGGGGAGGACAGCACTGGACACAGATGCTTCCCTAGAGTAGAAGGACACTTTCAACTCATGCTTGATCAACTCAAGGGACCTGATACATCAAGTAATCCTACAGACTGAGTTTCACCACAGCCAGTACAGGTGGAAACACACCTGACCAAAAAGACTGCGGTGGCACAGGATGCCTATGCTCAAGGGACTGAGCGTGTCACTGATGTGATTTCTGTAGTGCTTTTCTCAACCTGTCTTTATGTTGTTCTTTCAGGTGACTACTCTACTCAACTCTACTCATCAACTAGTGTTGCCTGCTCTGCAAAAACTTTGGCAGTAATGAATATCACAAGGAAATCATTCAATTATGTCCCCTTGTAGACCGCTCAGAGTTTGCTCCAAGGGACCAGGGAAGGACTGTAAGGAGTGAAATTATTTCCTTATGAAATTAATTCTTTGTGAAGCCAGACTTTCAGGAACTCTCGCAATGCAAATGCAGATGCACCAAAACAATGGGCTTTGATCTCCTCGTGGACCAAACAAACAGATAGGAAGATCTGGAAGAAAGACCATTTGCTCTTTGGTACCTTCACCCCTCCTTCCCCCCAGGGCACATGGTCCAGGCATCTAACAGTTGTTACGCTCACATAAAACATTTACTATATCTTCAGGATTCATGATTGTAAACTTTTCATGTTTGGTATCATTTTTAAAGGTCTTTGTGCGATTGGTAAAATGGTTTCAATTTCAAAGTAGTCATTTATATTATGAGAAAGATTGAAAACTTTTGTAGAATTGTGTTCTGCTGTGAAGGGGGTGTGCCCCCCTTTAGGGGTCTGTGAGAATGTTTATCTCCAGCCTGGTGTGACCCTGATTTGACCACGGGAACCTAAAAAAACCAAAAGGTCTTTTATGTTTTTACAGCTGATTTGAAGATTATTTGTTGTCTGGTCTGAGTATTTAAGGGAAGTGACAAAAACACTGCTGGGCGATTCTGTTGCCAGAAAGCCCGTAGTGTGGAGTCTATTTCATATGCTCCATACTATGTATCTTCCTGAAGTCAGGTATACTATTATGTAATTGTGTTAAACACATTGTGCCTACAGAGCACACTGTATAGTTGTTTGTGCTACTACATGTACACATTGGCTAGTTAAGTTTATTCTCTAAAACACCTGAGTGCTTTGCTATGCATTTTAGACCATGTGTCTTAAATTAGGATAACTGTTACATGTGTGACTATGTTAAATTTGTGTGCCTCCTGCATGGATCACTTGGCCGTTCCCAATATGGCTACAGTGTCTTTGTGCAGGAGCAAAGTTGCAACACAACTACAATGTGATTTACAATTACACTATCCTTTTTAAATTGGCTTCTAATTATTTTCATTATGTAATTGGCATGATACAATTTTACCTGACTGATAATAAATTGTTATATTTTGATTTATTCTGCATTATTCTTAATTCATTATTACTAGTAGATTAAAGCAAAGGTATTACCTCAAATCTGTGTTCAGGATTGTTCATACGAAAGGTTTAATAGATGGAGCATGGGGCACATCAATTGAGTCCATTTCAATTTCTGACTATCACTGTCTTAAATAAGTTGCAGTTTTCGTAAATATATAAAAAACTATACTTTTTGTACGGGTAAGCAGGGCGCGACCGACTTAAAGGTAGATATTTACCCTGCATCCAATGTTTAAGATCAGACTGACGAGTTTGTGTCCGAGAAGAGCATTCAATCGAAATGTTACTTCTAAAGCGATACCGGGTCCGCAATGAACGAATAATTAAAAGTATGGGATTTTCAGAATACTCAAATCTAAATTAATAAACAATCGATATCTGTGATCAGCTTTTGATAGGTATTGCCTAAATTAATGATCACGTGAATTGGAAATTATGGAGCTTTTCAAAATACTCCTGATAAATTCAGAAGCGCAAAGAAAAGACCGAATACGCATAAACCTTCGACCACCATATCTGTGGATTCAGCTTTTTGGGCGGGTGGATCCTTACAGGTTGAGCTGTTCTGGAACAGTGTTGTAAATACAATTTAACCACTGATTTCTAGTTGTGTCCTCTTTTGGAAGGCCAAACAAAGTATTTTCGCTTTCACGATGAAACAGCATCTCCACAACATGGCACCGGCGGCAACAGTGAGAATCATTGGCGTGAACATTTCGGCGGCGTTATGCAAATCTTCCCACATCGTGACGTAGACGTGGGGGCGTGTTTAAACGAGGCATTTTAGGAGGGCATGGACAAGTCTGAACTTTTGTAAAGAATATCTCTTTGGGATTGAGACTTTAGTCTTTGCAACTTTACAGTAACAGCTTGTAACACTCCAAAGAGAAAGGAAAACTTGAAATCGCATCATATGACCCCTTTAAGTCAAGTCAAGTCAAGGGACCTTTATTTATATAGTGCTTACAATACAATTAAGATTGTGTCAAAGTAGCTTTACAGTGTTAAACAGAAAAAAATGTGTGCTGATAATGCAAGAATTCAAAGAAAAGCAGTCAGTTTATCAGTTAAAGTTCAGTTCTCCTCTGGCCAGACAAAACCAGCATGGTATAGTTACAACCCAAGGCTACAACACAAGTCAGATTGTGCAGAGGACACGTCTGGTTCTCGTGGTCTTGAGCTGATGGCCGACTAGGTCCTCACAGGGGATCTGTCTCTAGAGTTTATCTAGTTGACATGGTCTCCGCTGACATTCAGGGCTGACTGGATCCAGGTGACTTCAGTGACCATCTGATCTGGATACGGATTGGATCTGGATGGCTACGGTAAATCACATTTAATTCTAATTTTTCACAAATAATTTAAGAGTTCTAACACTACTACCATCTTTCTTACATGAACATGAAATGACATAGGCATATTTCAACAACTCCAATCATTTTATTATTATTATTATTATTAACGTTATAATTTTGACGAAACATCTCAACAGACAATTAAATGTGAATCAACCAAATTACAATAGGTTCCACACTTGAAAATACTTTTTTTAAGGATCAGTAGAAATGAATCCTTAAATTAATAATGACCGTTTTTTTTTTTGTGTGTTTGTTTATTTGAAGGACTAACTTTTTTTTGTGGGTGGATATATTTCTTTTTTTTTTTTCTTTTGGTCATTCCACACTCTTTCATAACTGAGAATAGATATGGGTTGAGCCCACAATTTGGAGATAAATCGGTCTGGCGATTCAGTCATTCATGAAATTCTACTGTCTGTAATGAGTCATGCGTGTCTTACTCACCCACAGTCTCAATTTTGAACACTACAGTGACATGCTAGACCTCACTTATGACACTGATGTCATGAAGATAAAAGAGAATGTGAAGTTCTGTAATAAGTGGATGGAACCACTATAGATCGAATTCTATCTGATTCTGTGCAGCACTCAAAAAAAGGCAATCTGATACTGTTGGAAATTGTCTCCTGGTAATATATATATATATATATATATATATATATATATATATATATATATATATATATATGAACTCCAACAATCACACCTTTGACAGCTTTTTAAAGACCAAATATTAACACTGACTTTTTAGTTATCATAATCATTCTTAGATCAACTGAATAGTGGCAACCCCCCATTTTTTTCAAGTGTTTCAATGATATTAATAGTTTAAGAGATGTGTTTTGCTGTCTATTTCTCATGTAAAATGTGATTATAGCATAATTAATATAAATGAATATAAAAATAATATCAATAGTCGTATATGCTAATTATGCTAATAAATCAAACAGCGGCATAGACCTACATTTATACAGCTTAACAAATCTTCTTGGAGTTACGTAAACTAAATTGTCGGCAAAAATCATGGCAAATTTTAAGTCATGTCAACAATTAGTGGAGACCAGGGATGACGATTTTTGATCTAACATCAGTAACAGTATATTACCTTGTGATTTTAATAAACTTCGCTTTTAAGAGCAGTAGTAGCAGTGTGCCGATTTTTGTTTATTGACAGTGAAACACTAAAGAACATGGATATGCAAAAATGGACATGCATTTTTGTTAATTAAAGCATTTGTTCAACATATACTTTTATACCAAACCTAATCAACCCCTTAGGCTACTTCAACCCCACACATTGTTTAAAGGAATATAACTCAAAAAGAAAAGAAAAAAGAAAGCCATTTAATATATATATATATATATATATATATATATATATATATATTAATATATATATATGTGTGTGTGTGTGTGTGTGTGTGTGTATATATATGGATTTGAAGATTCTGCAGTGTCATTAAACAGAAAAACTGCTCTCACAAAAAGTTTATGCTCAATGTATGCAAATCCTTAAATTTGAGATCCAAGACTGAATATTATTTAAATGCATTTTCCAACATATCTTTCAACAGACAGGGCAGCTTTAATGGTTTGTAGCTTTATCATCCAAATGTGGTGTCTTTCTGAAACACTCGTGAATGTTGTTTTAGATCATATTAACCATGAACATGTTCACCTTTATAAACCCTTAACCTGACTTAGTGCCGATCCACATCATCTCACCACCTCATCATTACAGTGTTCCGTTTCATTTCAGGAACTGCCAATATCACTTTAACAAGCAGAGCCCTCAGGTCAAAATATCAGCAAAAGATATATTCTGCTGAAAGTCAGACAACCTCCTTCATTCAAAACTCATAGATGCTAGGAAATGACAAGTTCAATATATGGAAAAGAAATTGATATTCAAATACAGTATTGTTGAGAAATATCAACACTACTTTTCATTTGTTTCAGTGGTTTTTCCTTTTCTGTTCAGTTCAATTCAAATTTATTTGTATAGTGCTTTTCACAATGCACATTGTTTCAAAGCAGCTTTACAGAAAATGCATGTGTCTACATTACAGTTTAGAGTGATCTGTTATCAGAAGTGAATGTGTATTTCACAATTCAAGGTAATAGAATCATACAGTGAGCTAACATGAATTAATTTCAGGCAGAATCTCATTAAAGCAATTATTACAAGTGTGATCATAATGATTAAAATATAGAGAAAATTTGGCAGCTGTGCATATTGATTCAAGTTGGCGTCATCTGGGGTCCTCGCAGGGGTCAGCATCATCTCTTCAAAGGTGTTGGGTCATCTGAAGTCTTTCTATGAGGCTGGATCCACTTTCTGTCTGGGGAGTGATTAAAAGATCATATGAAAACCAGTCTTCAGGACACAAAAAGAGAGATTTATCTAACATCACCTTATACTTTCTAACTCATAAGACTCAAGATGGTGGTACACTGGGGAAATCTAACACCTTCACACAACTTATTATATGTTGTACCAAGATCAAAACATCAATAAAGTTTACACAAGCAATTTAAATTAAGAACCCATTAACTGAAAGAGTTAATTTAGGATTCCATCCATTATAAGCAGGCGAAGACAGTTTGATAATAAAACAACAAATTCTTATAAGATATGCTGAAATAAGTATTATATATATATATATATATATATATATATATATATATATATATATATATATATATATATATTATATATATATATATATATATACGGAACATAAAAGAAGACATTTTAAGAAATGTGTCCATATAATGGAAGTCAGTGGCCATCAACACTATTTAGTTTTTCAAAGCATATTCTTTTGTGCTTCACAGAAGAGATTAATGCAGATTTTAATCAACATGTGGGTGAATTTTAGGTGAACTACCTCTTTTAAGTTTTTGTGATATTTTGTAATTAACTTGTAAATAAATGATAGGTCAATTCAGAATTATAGCTGAAAGGTTTTCTTTTAACTCTTAACAATATATTTGTCGGTATCTGAGGCTGTGACGAAAACCTTTGTGTCTTTGTGTTCCGTCAAGCAAGATTTCATAACCGGTCAGGAGTGTAGGGACATACTGCGTTCCTGTTTTTACGGCAGTGATTTGATTCTGATGGACATAGTAGAGAAAACATTATGATGCAATCAGTTTTCTTCATCTCAAGCAAAGACTATTCTTATTCTTGCCTACCGAGAGCACCCAGGCTATTCAGTGACCCAAATGGAACTCCATCTCCACCTCAACCAGAGCAGGTGATGCTGGAGAGAACAAAACATTCAATTTAAATAAGAAATTCAATGAAGTGATTATATGCCTGAAGAATTATTTATTGGCAGTTGCACGGTTTTGCACACATATTTGCCTATAATCTAATGTTCCTCGAACATAATATAAAATCCATCCAATGTTTTTATGGGTAAACAAGCACTTCACATTCCACCCCCCTTGGGCAAACACGTAGCATCTGCCATCATTTCCACTGTAGACAGCTACTGTACTTATCAATGGTCACTCTAATAAATGCATTAACCACCTCTAATAATGCTCGCTGTTCAATTGATCTGCGACAGACAGTGTTAGTTTAGCTTTTGGGTTATTTAACTAATCGCTTCCTCACCTTAGGTTCACACTAATAAATCAGAATTTTAACATGGAACTTGTTCTTCCTGTGATTAAGAAAGTAAATATAGTTTATGAAGAGTTTGAATTAAAATTAAAATTAAAAATGAATTAAAAAATAAATAAAAATATGTATTTTGTGTGTATTATAACTATAAATTATAAAGACCATACATTAATACATATTATTAAACGGCTCTGTGGAATACTTGATTCTGATTGGTCAGTCGCGACATTCCGAGGTATTTTATCCCTGGATAACAACCTGTTAAAGCTATAAACACAGCTCATCCGGGTAACAGTACTCTTGCTTGAATTATTTTTTTTTTGGTGGAAGCTTTGTGTTTGTTTAGCTAATAAAATATTAAAACTCGATTCAAAATGGTGTACAATTGTTTAATTATTTCATCCTGGTATCGCGGACTCGCTCCCGTTTCATACAAACCCACCTGCTGCCATTTTGCTACGATTGTTTTATACACTGTAATGGATTCGCGTCAGGGTCCTGATCACCCTGTCGGGGTTTATTCTGTGAGAACAACCGGCTGGATGTACACTATCCCTTACTTAAAATATTAAATAAACTGTAAAATTAAAAATATATATTTAATAATTAACAATTTAAATAATTTTAAGGGTATGATTGTGTATAGAAATACATCTTTAAGCAGAGCAGCAACACAAACATGTTCACTTCCTGACCAATAAGAGGCAGGAATTGTTCCTGATGCCTGATTAAACCCATGTGACATGTGTCAGCTCTGTATTACCAGAAGTTGTTTTATTTGCTGCTTTCGTATCTCCCCAGACACTTTGACATTTGCATGCCAGCACACACACGTTTCAGTCGGCAAATTTGCGTTGACTGAAATGTACCTGACTTTTGATGACGTTCTTCTCTTTTTCTATCCAGGCGGATATGAGAGCACTTAAGGCCTCCAGGGACATTTTCATGAACTGCTATTTTGCCTTCGGTCTGTTGGGTCCTTGTCTCGTTGGTCTGTTCCTATCTACTCGAGTGTTTTTCTCAGACTGCCAGCATCCGGCCTGCAGGCTTCAAAAATACATTATACTTTCTTCCACTCCGCAGTGTTTAAGAGATGACAGAAATATGTTGTAAATGAGCTTTCCACATGAGAAAGATCAAATAAACCAACTTTAACATATTGAGATATGGTCCAGGTGTGTACTTTACAGTGATGCAAAATGACAAAAACAGAGGAATATTTGAATGAAAACAGTATTTTTATTGAATTAATATGTTGTCATATTTGCTTATTTTACTCAGACTAAAATGATGTCTTTAGTAAAAGAAATTTCAGAAAAAAAACATTTTCTATTAAATATTTAAATTATTAAAAAATAATAATAGCAATAGTAATAGTGAATGTAATAGTGAATGTAAGGGTCTTGACCATAGGGTCACCACAACCACCTCCTGCTCTCAGTTTTATATTCTTTCTTCCACCTCCAACAACAAAAATAAATGTGTGACTTTTCTTTCACACATTTAAATTCACCAATGGCATGTCTTTTCTGCTATCATACACGTAGCTCCAAACAAGAGCAGCTGGAGAAAAAGAGCTGCGAGCAGTAAAAGCCTGTGACCTCACTTACACTCTGAAGCATTGCTTATGTTTCAAATCATATTAGGAGTCTCTCATAAAGTCAAAGAACTCTTAATTGCAAACTTCCATGCGCTCTTGTCGCTAAAATGTTTGTCACATAATTATTGCACTTGAAGCTGTTTATATAAGAGTGCCTTCTCTAATTATCGCTCAGATAAATGTTATTGTTAATAATATTGTCAGAGCTCGTGTTGCTTCAGACTATTGGCTCTAGGACAAAATTAACATCGGGGCAAAACACACACACACACACCAATATGAAAGCGTCGTCAATTAAACACTACAATGCCTAAGAGCCACCTGAAAGATGTTCACTTTCTTTGGAAAAACACAGCATGTGATGTAGATTGAGAAAATGCATGGAACACACTGTACATGCATTATGAAGGAACTAATAAGTAATACTATAAAAGGTAACATATTAAACACATAAAAAATAAATATTGGTATTTAAGCTCTGACTGCAGATCCTTTAGAATCTCTGACATTTGTCTTAAAATTGAGTTTCCAGTGATGCTTCCAGTGACGTCATATTTTATTTTATTTTTTTTTCTACATTGAAAGAGGAAATGCTGAGAAATCCAGTTATGTGGTTGGGATTTTGGACCAATGAAATTTCAAGTGGATGGTGCAACCCAGTTTAACAAGATAGAAATTAAGAATTAAGCAAAATGTATGGTTGTTTGCCTGGAAGTCACAATAGCATCTGAAGGACTAAAACGCAACCACTGGTTGAGCTAGTGTTGCTATGTTGAGCTATGCTCAAATAATCACAGCAATTAATTATTATTAATTATACAGTAATTATTTTAACAATTTAATATCTTTATGGGCATTAGACTTTTAGCTAATGGAACAAGGTTTGTGTAAAGGGTGGCTGGTTAAGTTTAGCTAAATGCTTGCTAAACAGATTATAATTTTGGTGCAAAAATATGTTTTTATTGCCTCAACACTCACATTAGTATACTACTCTTCAGTATATCATAAAACAGGATATTTCTTGAATCATAAATAAACAAGGAAAAACTATTTTTTTTTTTAAAGAAAATACTTCATTTATTAAAACAGTATAATATAAACAGATTGAACTGTGTTCCGTTATAATCAAATTGACCCCTGTACACTGTTGACCCTTTAACCAACCCTTAAACCTACTCATACCACCAAACCTGTCCCTAACCTTACCCCATCACACACCTCAATAGCAGCAAAACAAGCTTTTAATCATTTTATAACATCTGTTAAAATCATTTGTAGATTTTTAATAAGTGCTTGATCATATGGAATTGGAAGTTTAATGACATTTGTAAGTATTTTAACTTACATGAAATAATGATTTGTTAAACATTGTATAATTTTTAATAAGTTTATTAGCAAACATTAACAAGCACATTATCCCACGTTTCTAACTCTTTGAATATATATTAACTAATGATCCATTATGCATTATATAATGTTTGTTAATGATTTATAAAAGAAAGCTATTATAAAGTGTTACCATTTTTGTATTATTTAGTAATAATGTAATCATATATTTACATATTAAATACCCAAACAGATGTATAATCAACATAAATTCATAGTCATTTTAAGACAAGACACCACATGTAAACAGGGTATAAACTGTAACTAATATATATTGCCATACTTTCCCAGTTGATTCATTAAAACCTGACTGACTGAATTTTAACAACTTTATAATAATGGACATATTATAAGGTGTGGTATTCATCTTATATTCCCACACTAAATGCTTTATAAAGGGAAAAAAACAAATTCTGATGTATCATTTACTCTAAAGGGTTCTAGCTCACTAGTAGTTTTGAGCACAATTAAAGCAACATTACGGTAATCTATCAAACCCATGTCACTCCAATACTCTGCTTGTGAGTGTGTGGTTGTCTCACACTCCTATCTGTCTGTCCTTTCCCTTGGGGACACTTTAGCATGTCACTGGAGTCACTCCATCATTCCATAGCCTGGCTAGGTGTGTGGCAGCTTCTTTCAAGACTGCAGAGGAGCAATCTGTACAGATGTGCAACGGGCAAGCGTTTTGTGCTTCATTAGACTTCAAAATGTTTTTTTTTTTTCATCTTTCATTTAGCTCTTTCACTCTCCAGAAACTCTGAGGTTAAAAAAAAACAGAACACTTTTTGCTGAAAAACAAACACTGAAATACTGTGCTCTCAATAACACAGAGGTCTTGCCTCCATTGTGAGTGTGGTTTGTTTGGGAAGAGCATAATGTGCATTATGCATTGCGTAATTGGATTGACTTTGCCTTTGCAGTGAGAATGAAAGGACAAAAGTCAATATGGGTGCTTGTCACAATAGCCATGACTCACTAAAATGAATAAACCACTCAACATGTCTTTATAGCACAGCTACAAATGCTGGTAACATTGTCCAAACAAGTTGTATGACCTCTGTTGTTTCTCGGTTGGGGGGATCTATGTAAACACAACTTGAAATGGCTTTTGTAACCCAGGTTACCAGTAGCATTTAAACATGATTAGATGAGATAAATAAGAAGATATTATTATTTTTTTCTATTTTCTATTTTATGTATTTTATAATGTTTTCATGGGCATTTCAATAGCCAATTAAATTATTTTGTATTGGGAAGATTGACCAATGAGGATTTAGTATGTTTTATAGCACATTTTCAGTTTCCAGATCTTGCACAAGGTTAGGAGCTCACACTCTCTCTGATCGGCGGAGTGGAAGACACAATTTTGGTCTCTCCCGAGAAATTTGAGAATTTAATGTGTCAAGTAGTGATATTTGATTCAAATTAAAGGGATGATGTAGCAAGCAAAGAAATCAAGGTTGATGGGAAAAAGAGACTTTTGGGAGTGATTTATAATTTGTGACACAGTTGATAAGGCCCCGTATTTTACTTTAAAATTACTAATTTTGAATCAACTAATTTTGAAAACTGAGGTTTAAATTTCTGTGAATGCATTTATATGTGAATCTAATTGGATTTATTTGTTTTATTTCTTCTAATTGTTCATTGATCAAATGTTTTCTTTTGCAAATTTGAAACAAGGAGGAGAAATCAATTTAACAAATAAAAAAATGGTATCAAATAAGGAATTTGAACTTATTATTTAATTGAATTAATTTTTCATTCATAAGGTGAATTCAGTGTTAGTTAGTATTTTTTTTTTTTTTTTTTTAGAAATTTATTCTTCTGATTAGACTGGTCCATTCTCAGACTTTTCTTTTGTCTGTATCAAATTGAGCGAAGTGTTACATTTTACTTTCTAATTTGGTCAGGTTTATGTCTGTGATTTGTTCTTTCTTGCGTTTTGGGATGAATTGCAATAACTTTGTTAGATAGAACCATTATACATGTCAAACAACGTGGACTGAGTTTATCACTTTTTTCACATTTACATGCTGTTCCAGCTTTTACTATGACAAAACTTTGGCTCTTGTCTCTTGTACACCATTAAACTTGTGTCTAGAAAAGGTCACTTTTCACAGAAAATGTCCAGAAGGCTGTTAAACATGTTGATCCAGACAATTGATCTTAACGTGCTACTGTAAAGAAGGGCTGTTTGTTCAATAACTGTGAGACCGGCCATTGGGCATTTCAAAGAGAACTTCAGAACTGTTCAGGTGGAAAATTGCATGTTGGAAGAACAAACATTAATGTGAAAGGCTATTGATCATTGTATCAGTGCAATAAAGTTTTTTTTTTCTTCTTTTTTTTTTCTTTTTTTTTTCTTATTTAGCAATCAATATTAATCAGCTCCTATTATGTGTATTGTGTCTGCTAGATACATATTTTGAAAATGGCAGTGCTAATAGCAAACGGTACAGTTTAATGTGTCTCATTTTGTTCTTTGGTGCATAGCAGAGAGTTAGAGAGAGAAAGCAGAAAAAAGTGCCCTGAAGCTGGTCAGTTGGATCTAAAAAGGTGTTACTGTGTGAACTGTGGTCAGTCTAGCCTGCTAAATTGTGTCCCCTCTGCCATGAAAAACTGTTCAGAAACACTCAGCTAAAACTATATCTATCTATATTTTGACTCAGAATATCAGCTGTATTTAAAAATGGAAGAGGAATAATCTCTCTTAAACACAACAACAACATATCATATATGTTATGTCCAGATGTTCAAAAGCTTGTGTTTCTATTCAGATTTCAAAAGAAGGACAAAAGAAAGGCAAAAGTTGAACAGAAAGACAAGGGAAGAAAGTGTAAGATACATGTCTTAGTCATCCACAAAGAATGGGATTAAAATGAAGTTAGAATTTGCCTTTAGGTTCTGTTTAATGTGGATTAAAAATCCCCCGACCTTTTATCATTGCAAAATGTGAATGCTAATGAAGAAAAAGGGCTATGTGCAACACAAGGCAGGACAAATACTGCATTCGCCTTTATTCACTCTTAAATCAAATCATTTATCAATGCATGTATACACAAATGACATTAAATATGAAGACATGAATCTCAAAAAATCAGCTAATGTGAAACCTCATCTGTTCTCATGTCACATGACCAAATGTCATGACATTGTAAGAACCAATATGTGACCCCTGACCACAAAACCAGTCTTAAGTCGCTGGTTTATATTTGTAGCAATAGCCGAAAATACATTGTGTGGGTCAAAATTATTGATTTTTCTTTTATGCCAAAAATCATTAGGACATTAAGTAAAGATCATGTTCCATGAAGATATTTTGTAAATTTCCTACCGTAAATATATCAAAGCTTAATTTTTAATTAGTAATATGCATTGCAAAGAACTTCATTTGGACATCTTTAAAGGTGATTTTATCAATATCTTGATTTTTTTTGCACCCTCAGATTCCAGATTTTCAAATAGTTGTATCTCTGCCAAATATTCTCATATCATAACAAACCATACATCAATGGAAAGCATATTCATTCATCTTTCAGATGATGTGTAAATCTCAATTTCGATAAATGGACCCTTATGACTGGTTTTGTGGTCTAGGGTCACATATGGGATTGTGTTGCCATATTTGATGTGTTCTTTGTATGCATTTTGAATTGATTTGATTTTTTTGTTCATAAAGTTAATAAAGGATTGATTTAGTATCTGTTTACCATTCAAAGTGATTGTAAGGTTTCTGAAGAATGTAACAGTTGAGTCATGTTGATTCATTTTACACTACCATGAAAGTATATTTTTGGTTCTTGGTTTTGGACCCAACAGATCATAATATGGATAAAAACAACTGAAACATGTATTCAAAATATCTTCTTTTGTGTTCTGCAGAAGAAAGGCTTATGATTTTATAACAACATGATAGTGAGTAAGTACATGATGAAAGAATTCCTAATTTTTGATGAAATATCATATAATAAATCATATCGACATTTAAGAATTTTACTTGAATAAACCAACTGGATTCATTTTGTAGTTTTCAAGTTGTAGGACAAGTAGGTCACAGATACGGGATGAGGGGCTTGCAAAAGATACCCAGTACTCTCACAATAATATGGATACAGTGTTTCTGCACTATTAGCATCATCTCTGCACTGATAATAGCTGCTTCCTGTCGCCTCTACAGCTTCTACTGGCTTCATTTGCTTAACATTGACTCATTGTTTTCCATTACCAGAAACATTACAGAAGCCACAACAGTAATGCATTCTATTCACAGTAATTCTATTCTATTCATGTGTTGTAATGTGTCTAATGGGTGTTTCTGTGTTACTGAATCAATTTCACAGAAGCATTTGCTTGCAACTGATTTTGTTAGTATATGGGCTAATATATGGTGCACCAAGTGTAACCAGACTGATTTTGTGTAGTGAATGAATGCAGTATTTGATGACCAAATTTACATTTTTATTTCTTATACTGAAAGACAAATACCAATTGCATTTCATCAAATGAAAAGTGAAAAACAATGTCAGTACTTGCATTTGTCTTTTAGAGTTTTGTTTCACAAAATGCATTTTGTCTAGATGTTTTTGTGATTCTTTTAATTTTAATTGAATACGTACATTTAATTCTTTTAATTTAATCATTCAAAATGTCACAAAATATATTTAGTCTGCAAAATTTGTATTTTGTATTGTATTTCTTTCTTGAAAATAAAAAAGATGTTTCCTTCAAAAAATGAAAATTTTGTGCTGTGCTTTTTCAACATGTAGGTATATTTCCTGGGAATGTGCGGGACTTCTCATTCTTAAACAGTTAGGTGAATAACTACAAGAATAAAGTGCAGTAAACTGTAAAACAATTTGCACTACAAAACCAATAGATTTATTAGTTCAAAAAATAAAATGATATGGCAACAAACCCAAGTTTGCAGTAACAAACAGTATAATGGACTGTTTTTGTACAGTTGAAATAAATAGAAGCAGCTTATTATCTTACCTTAACAAATAAGGTGTACAGAAATTGAATATACAATAAAAAAAAAAAATAATAAATAAAAAAAGTGTCGTGGACAAAATGCATTCTGTGATTCAGACAACCCTATTTGTTAACCAAATACTAATTGAAAGTTTCATTATTTAATGGTTAAAATGCTTTTTGTCACATGTTGAGTGTATTTGTCCATCAATTTCCCCTATAAACCAATCTACAAAATAAAAAGTGCATTCACCTTTATGAGGGAATGGATTTTGAATTTTGTGCACAAATACATTTTTTACAACATGCAACTTGCTATTGTCCATCTAACATGCATACATATAAGTGTAACTGCATTTTGACATTAAATACTGTATTTCGTGTCACAAAATTCATTTAGTCAAAAAAAAACAAAAAACAATCAGCTACAATGTACTTATTGTGTGCATAGTGTATTGCAAAACACATTTGCTTCTGAGGTGATGTACGGTTAAGATTAGGGACAAGTTTGGTGGTATGGTACGGTTAAAGCGTGGGTTATGGGTAGGTTTGACAATGTAATTACAGATGTAACTACAGAAATTATTTATATTTGTAGTTATATATGTAATTACATACTGTTTTTTTTATGTAAGTACAACATAAAAACATGTATGCAGACAATAAGTACATTGGGTAACACTTTAGAATAATGATCCAATGTTAACAAGTAACTATGCAGGAAGTAATAGGTAGTACATTAACACTGAACAATACTATTAACTAATATGGAAGCAAGCTTAACTAAGCAGTAAGTAATTATATTAATAATGTAATTAATAATGTTTGTATTATTTAAATATTCATCTAGTTCTTTTCGTCTTACCCTCTTGTTTGCATTTTTTTTTTTTTTTGGTTGATATTTTCAAGTTATTTGTGTTGGTTAATTTTTTTATTTTTTTATTTTTTTTTTTTTTTTTTTTTTTTATTTTTGTTTTTTATTTTTTTTTTTGTTTTGTCTTTCCTGTTTTGTGTCTTGGATTTTATCTGTGTTCTTGTTGAGCCTTGTTCTGTCTTGTCCTGTTGTATTGTTCCTGTATGACCTGTATGAGTTCCTGTCCTGATCTGTTTTCTATGAGTTCCTGTCTGCCAGTTACCCCTACAGTACTTGGCATTTGGTCTGCTTCAGAGTTCAGTATCTGAGCTCAGCTTTATGGTGCCTTGCTCTGTCCTCCCATTTGCCCGGTCTTGCCGCTTCCTCTGCAGCTCTTCTGCTAGTTGATGTCCAAGGCTGTTCCAGGGGTCTTTCCGAGCTGTCTCATTTGTTACCTGTGTTCCTGCTGTTGTATCACCTGCAGACCTCAATACCCTCTTGTGTCTGTCTGTCTTCTAAATAAATTGGGTCCTCCTTCCAGATCCCTGACACATGCAGAATATGTGCTTTAAATAAACAGCCAATATGCTAATAATATGCATGATAACAAGCAACCAGTTAATAGTGAGAATTGGTCCCTAAACTAAAGTGTTGCCAATTTTACTGTATTTAAAACCAATCAGCTGTGTTCTGTAACACAAGCACATTATAACTAATCTTCTCAGAATTACATTTAGGTTTTAGCATTCTGGATGATTACAACGATCATCTGGTATTCCAATTTGTGCTGTCCATTTATTATTATTAAAACTTCTCTCTACTGGTGTCCTTCTATGGCTATGAAGATCTAGTCTTGCTGAAAGCCCTCATACTTTGCCTACGTATGATTGACATCTACCCAGAGGCCTCTGAGGGATCCCTGTGGCAAGGGGGCAGGTGGTGACAATGAAGCTGCTGTTTCTCTGACTCACACACTCAAAGTAATTGCCCTACTCATGCGCCAGCATCCTTGCATCCACTCAAAATGATGAACTCTGCCACTGGATTATTTAATGAATCATGTTTCCCTGTTTTTGTGGAGATTATTTTGGAGTGTTGAATGCCAGTTGTTCTGTAGGACCGAAGCTCATTGCTATTCATTATGCAGTGGTTGTTCTGTTGAGATGCTGAGAGGAGATGCTTTAGGGACCAGCAGACTTGACCAAATCAGAAAGACAACATCTAATTTGCACTATGTGTATGAAATTGTTTAGTGTGTGAATCATTTTCTGAACTACTTTAGTATCTAGAGGTTAGAGGTTTAGAACAAGGTTACATTAGTATAGTGTAATATAGGCGTTATATTCAACATATATTTAAGTTTCATTCCGTATATTTAGACTTTCATTCAATATACTCATGTTTTACTCCATATATTCAGAGTTTCATTCCATATATTCATACTTTCATTCAATATATTCAAGTTTCATTCCATATATTCAGAATTCCATTCAATATGTTCAAGTTTCATTCCATACCATATACTCAAGCTTCATATTATAAATACCATTATTTCCTAAACAGCATGCCATAATATATATATATATATATATATATATATATATATATATATATATATACATATATATATATAACAATGATTTATGTATATATATATATATATATATATATATATATATATATAAATCCTTGTTCATTTGCATTGTTGAGTCTAGACTCTCAAACACAAGTGGATGTTTATTCACACATCATTTTTAGGAGTAGGTGGTCAAGTGTGCAAAACTGCAGAAAAAGACAAACCCACAATGAAAACACATAGAACTGCACTTTAAAATGAGACACGTAGCCTCATTGAGACTTGAAATGTATCATCCTTCCCAATTTATGACTCACAATTGCATACATCATTCACTGACAATATATAATTTATGATTTTTCAAATATTTTATTTAAATTGACAGTCTTTATTTCCAATAAAACTAATTAATATTATTATAGCTAATATTTTTAAATACTCAAAACAAAACTAATGTGGTTTTGGCCAGAAAATTAACTATTTGGCTAATTGTGTGATGCAGGTTTGTTGCTGTGTTAAGAGTTTAGAAAAAGTACTTTAAGCATTGGTTAACGCTTGTTAGCAATTGAAAAAAACTGTAACTACAACTTTTCCTCAAATTCTTAATATGCTGCTTATAAATAGTTAGTTCCCTTTCAGTCGGTCACTCTCGACGTCGGTGATGATGAATTGGGATATCATTTAGATAGATCAATCTACTTAGAGTGTAAACTAAACGAGCCAATGCACACTGGCATGCAATTATTGCATCCAGCTGCTGCTGATCACAGCGTGAGTATAATAAGGCAGCAGGTCCCATGCATACCAGCTTTTCGCTTTGGAGCCGAGCGTTAGTATCGTTCTGCTCAACTGTGTGTGCTGTGAACTACGAGTTCAGCATGCTCTCAGAAGCTTCATGTGTTGGTGAGAAAGCGCTTCAGCGGTGGTCGTTCCCGAGTAGAGTGGGTTGCGCACTTCAGGCTGCACTACCCCCTGTCGTGTTGCAAGTGGCCAATTCCCCTGTGCACCTCAGCACTAAAAGAGCATTTCCTAAAGAGCAAATTTCTCTTAAAGAGCTTCACGGGTGAGTCTTTGTAAAGACGACGGATCGTCCTTATAAGGATGCTGTTTCACCCATGCGTTTCTGGGTGCGGTCGTTACATGGCAATGGGTGATGGTCACGATCACTGCCTCACGTGTCGGGGCGTTACTGCAGGCCGCCCCACCCTTCCTGGCCCCCGTCAAACCTGGCGGTGAGCGGAAGAGCAAGGGACGGCCCTGGGACGGGCGACCCAGAGAGAGGTAGCTGCTTTCTGGGGGATGGTGAAGGCACCTCTCCCTCCCCTGGAGGAGGACCGGGTGAGAATCTGGAAATCTTGACGAGAGAGCGGTTTTCTCTATCTCTGGGTCCCAGGAGGGCACCGAGAGTTGCGGACGGCAAAGCACCTCATCCTCCTCCTTCACCAGATGGTAGCAGCGGGTGGTTCGATAGCGTCAATGAAGGCCCTACTCACACACCCTCTGCCAACCTGTGGAACCAGGTGAGCCTTGCACCCCACACTCACACCCCTCTCTAGCCCACTCACAAGCTGCCCGAGTTGGGTCCACAATTTGCTGCCCCACTGCGGGTATGGCTGTGGTTCGGCTGGTCCCGCTTGTTTCTAAGAGCCTGGTCAGTGCTACCCAGCCCATCTCACTGGCTTCTGCGGACCATCAGCCTTGGCTGTGGTCTTCAGTTCGCCCGGCGTCCCCCCAAGTTCAGTGGTATCCACTTCACTACAGTGAAAGTGTCCGATGTCCCTGTTCTGCAGGTAGAGATCGCAGTCCTACTGGCAAAGGACGAGATAGAGCCAGTCCCTTTAGCCGATATGAGGTCAGGGTTTTACAGCCCTTACTTCATTGTACCCAAGAAAGGCGGTGGGTTACGGCCAATCTTGGATCTGCGAGTTTTGAACAGGGCCCTTCATCAGCTACCATTCAAGATGTTGATGCAGATAAGCATCTTTGGGTGCATCCGTCCCTGAGATTGGTTTGCAGCGATTGACCTGAAGGACACGTACTTTCATGTGTCGATCCTTCTGCGCCACAGACCATGTCAGCGGTTTGCGTTCGAAGGACGGGCATATCAGTACAAGGTCCTGCCCTTCGGGCAGTCCAGGTCTCCCCGTGTCTTCACGAAAGTCGCAGAGGCAGCTCTTGCTCCCCTCAGAGAGCAGGGTGTTCGCATCCTCAACTATCTAGATGTTTGGCTTATACTAGCACGGCCTCAGGATGAGTTGTGCTAGCACAGGGACCTGGTGCTCTGGCACCTCAGCCTGTTGGGCCTTTGGGTCAATGGGGAAAAGAGCAAACTCTCCCTGATGCAGAGGATCACTTTTCTCGGTATGGAGTTGGATTCGGTCGAACAGACGGCACGCCTCACAGAGGGGCATGCGCGGTTGGTGCTAGCCTGCTTGAATACGTTCAAGGGCAGGACAGCGGTCCCACTGAAACAGTGCAGCGTGAAAGCCCGGGTCCACGTTACACCGGCCTGTTACCAAACCCTCACCCCGTGGTCAGATCTTGCATTCCTCCGGGCAGGGGTACCCCTAGAGCAGATCTCCAGGCATGCTGTGGTTCACACAGATGCATCCACCACCAGCTGGGGGGGCCACGTACAATGGGCATGCAGTCTCAGGGGTTTGGACAGGCCCGCAGCTGCATTGGCACATCAATTGCCTAGAGTTGTTAGCAGTGCACCTTGCCTTGAACTGTCTCAAAGGTCACTTATGAGGCAAGAACCTGCTGATCTGAACGGCGTGGTCACATACAGTGACCATTGCGTACATCAACTAACAAGGTGGTCTGCGCTCCCATCGCATGTCACAACTCACCCGCCACCTCCTCCTTTGGAGTCGGAAGGTTCTGAGGTCACTTTGTGCTGTTCACATTCTGGGCCTGCTCAACCGTGTAGCCAACGAGCTGTCTCGAGCAATGCTCCCAAGAGAATGCCGACTCCATCCCCTGATGGTCCAGCTTATTTGGAGATGGTTCGGAGCCACTCAGGTAGACCTCTCTGCTTCTCCAGAGACCTCTCACTGCCAGTTGTTCTCCCTGACCGAGGGAACACTCGGTACGGACGTACTGGCACACAGCTGGCCTTGGGGCCTACACAAATATGTGTTTCCCCCAGTGAGCCTTCTTGCACAGACACTGTGCAAAGTCCGGGAGGACAAGGAGCAAGTCTTGCTAGTGATGCCATATTGACCCACTCGGACCTCGGACCTCATTCCTCTGAGGAAGGATCTACTGACTCAGAGACGTGGCACCGTTTGGCACCCATGTTCAGACCTTTGGAAACTCCATGTCTGGTCCCTGGACGGAGGTTCTAGGTGACCCACCCCAGGAGGAAGTGAACACCATCACTTCGGCAAGAGCACCGTCTACGAGACACGCTTACGCCTTGAAGTGGAACCTGTTCATCGAGTGGTGTTCTTCTCGCTGAGAACACCCCCGAAGATGCCCGATTGCTGTCGTGCTTTCTTTTCTGCAGCAAAGTCCAGGCTGCCGCTATTGCTGCGTACCATGACCCCGTGAATGGGAAGTCTTTAGGTAAGCATGACCTCATCATCAGGTTCCTTAGAGGGGCCAGGAGGTTAAATCCTTCCTGGCCCCCATCTATACCCTCTTGGGACCTGACTGTAGTGCTAAAATCACTATAGCAGGGCCCATTCAAGCCTTTGCATTCAGTTGAGCTAAAGTTTATTTAATTGAAAACTCTGCTCTTGCTTGCATTGGCCTCCATCTAGAGGGTAGGGTACCTGCATGCATTTTCGGTCGACGATTCATGCCTAGAGTTTGGGCCGGCTGACTCCCAGGTAATCCTGAGGCCCTGGCCCGGCTATGTGCCCAAGGTTCCGCATACACCCTCCAAAGACCAAGTGGTGAACCTGCAAGCCCTGCTTCTGGAGGAGGCAGACCCAGCCCTGGCTTTGCTCTGTCCCATCCGAGAATTGAGATGCTACGTAGACTGGACACAAAGCTTCATAACCTCAGACCAGCTCTTTGTCTGTAACGGAGGCTGGCAGAAGGGGAATGCCATCTCTAAGCACAGGATGGCCCACTGGATTGTGGATGCCATAACCCATGCCATAACCCACAGGGTGTGCCCTGCCCGTTCAGGTTGCGAGCTCACTCATCTAGAAGTGTTGCATCCTCCTGGGCACTGGCTTGTGGCGCCTCGCTGACAGATATTTGTAGTGCTGCGGGCTGGGCAACCCCTAACAAGTTTGCTAGATTCTATAACCTTTGTGTAGAGCCGGTATCCTCCTGTGTTCTCACCTCAAACGGGTAGTGGCACCGAGAGGCCCCAGTAAGTGTCAGCTTGCTAAAACTGCTCCAGAGTGTCTGTACTGTAGACCCTGATGAGATCCTCCATCACCCTAGGCGGCCGGATGTGGCAGAACATCCGGCACCAGGCCTTCATGATGAATCTGTGAGAACCGTGGAAGGCTGAGTTCCATATTGAGACCTAAGCGGTACTCGTATGTGTATAGTCCACAGTATAGCCTTAGAGCCCGTGTTTCCCCAACAGACTTCTGCCTTCCCAAGAGGGTTTTAATCATCTCAAATTTCTCCATATACACCTAAACAAATGCTATATGTGTATTTGCTTCCAAAAACTCCTTCAGGAAGGATGGGGCTTCCACAGCACCCCTGTTCCAAGCGGAACAGGTACGTTTTCCCAGTGTTATCCAATCTCACCCAGTGAGGTAGTGCTTTGACAGTGGTGAGTGGAACTACTTGTTCCGAGCCCCAGCCTACACCAAATAGGGGCACAGGCGGCTCGCACAGGGCATTGGAAGGGGCTGCACCCATGGCAACATGAAATATTGTAATAGAAAGACTAAAAACAGTATTTTAAAAATATTATAAATATATAAAATACATATTATAATATAAAAATTACTTTTTACTGTGTATTTGGACTGTCATGGCAGAGTTCCTTTCCTTTCCTTTTCTTTTTTCTTTTCTTTTCTTTTCGTTTCATTTTTATTACTAAAGCAGTTGAAAGTGCTGTGAAACATTTGTCAGGCAAAGGCAAATACTAATCTTACAGAATACATACGCTTGAGGCCAACTGTGTGAGCCGGGCTATAGGTGCTGCATTTACCGGCATCCTGATGATGGAGTCGGTCCTCTTGAAGACAGACTGAGTGGCTGCCTGGAGTCTTATAGAGAATTGTGAGTTATTTTCTCATAGCAGGGAGTTTAGTGGGTGTTCAGAATTCAATGAGCAGAGGATTGGCAAGTTCAAACAAATTTATCCATCCTGCTCCCAGCTGAGTTCTATGTTCTTTTTTTTCTTCCTTCTCTTTGTTATGTTCAGTTTCTGTTAGTCATACATATGCTACAGATGTAGTATAGCAACAAGAAAGCTTCATCATTCATCATTGCATCATAAGAAGTATATGTCATTTTTACTTACACATTATTGAAACATCTTTGCAATGTTATTTAAACGGTTATTTAAGCTATCTGTAGGCTTATTTCTCTCAAAAATGAAAGATATATCATAATTCACTAATTTAGTTCCAAACGTGTATGACTGACTTTCTCATCAAGGACAAAAATGTTTTTTTTTTTTTTTTTTTTTTTTTTTTTTTTTTTTTTTTAGCTACATATTCTTCTTTCCATTCTGTCCTGCTGTGACTGCTTCTCAGGCTATTAAAAAAATATGCAATTTCCGCATGGATATTTCAATGAAACAATGTTATGCATAATTGGAAGACACATGTATAATTACACATTGCATAATTACATGCAAATAACCCTATGCCAAACCCTAATCCTAACCTAACCATATAGTAAGTACATGTAGTTAATTAATATTACTCAGTACTTAAATGTATAATTACACTGTAACAATGACACCTTAAAATAAAGTGTAACCCCCAATGTTTATATTATGTAGAAAAGGAGCAATAAGGATATATACACGATAAAGACATGTGTGCATCTGCATCAGGGCACATTGTAGACTTTTTTATTTTTTAGTCATTCCAGTCCTTTATCGATACAATCTATTATCAGAGATACTATAGTTTATTGTAGTATATTACGTTATTGTATTATATTTCCAATAGATGGTTTAAAATGGCTTATTCTTTACATTAGCAAAGTATTGCATTACATGATTTATTGCATAGTGTCCACTACAGTGTAAAAATTTATAATTCTCATAAAAAAAAAAACATTTGAGAGCCACTGGTATATAGTATCAAACAGTGCAGTGCAAACAGTGTAGTGCACATTTAAGACAACAATATCCATAACATCAACATGTGCATCCTATGGCCAACAAAGGATGGACCCTTATTGGCAGGGGGAAGGGAACCAAGTTGTTGTGGAGGTTTTGTGCATATGTGTAATTAGAATGCTCTGACCTCTGGAAATCCTCGGGACCTCTTGAGTGACATTGTCACAATCAGTATCCTGTGAGGATACCCTTCTGCTCTCGGTTCTGCGTCAAGCTTGCGCAAATACCTCATTCATACACAGACAGTGGAATTGCGCCTGTCGCTATACGTAGGTCAAACAGAGCCAGCCCACTCAGAGCACTATTTAAGGGCCTCCCTTGCACAGTGCAGCGAAGTTTCAGACACACACTTGTTCTGCAGTCAGCGTGTGTTCTCCATCTCTCTCTCCTCCTCCTCTCTACCAGAGTTTCACCTGAAGGTATGATTTCAGTTGTTCCTTAGTTTTGAATGTGGAGTGTTGTATGCTTGGGTTTTCTGTGTAAAATCATGTTTGTTTGTTTGTTCATTTTTTAAACAGGTTACAGTTGTGTCAATTATTGTGTATTATTTAAAATGTGTGCTCATGTTACATAGTCCCATAGTTTTGAATTTTAGTTTGTAGATTTTAATTAGAATAAAAAAGATATGAAGTGAGTGAATGAGATGTGCTAGTGATGCAGGTTCGACAGAAATTTTGATTGAATCCATCTTCAGTTCCTATTGCTGTTGCTTCTTGGCTTGAATTCGAGAGTTATTTCAAGAGTTATCTAATAAAGAGAGAGAGAGAGAGAGAGAGAGAGAGAGAGAGAAATAAAGAAAGAAAGAAAGAAAGAAAGAAAGAAAGAAGGAAAGAAAGAAAGAAAGAAAAAGAAAGAAAGAAAGAAAGAAAGAAAGAAAGAAAGAAAGAAAGAAAATGGGTTTTACGTGAAACTGGTGAACTAAACAGAAAAACCCAGAGATGAGATTTACCCATATGACACGTTGCAGCCCAATTAGTTTGTATATCTGGTGTTTAATTCAAACATATTTACACCTTTTGTCTGTTTGTTCTGGATTTAGTATCTTGGATGGAGGCAGAAAAGACTAATTTCTTTTAGCAATCATTTCTCATTAAAGTGCATTTTGCAAAAGCTAATATGAATAGCATTTTAATGAAGCAATACTAAAGCTCTCAACACGTGTGTGTGTGTGTACATTTCAGCCATGAACACCGGAATCTGTGTGTGTGTGCTGCTGGCTGCCCTCTCCACCAGCAGTTGCCTTTCTCTCCCTACACACTCAGAGGATGGGGGTCAGTCTGATCTCAGGACCGTAGCGGAACACACACGCCACACCCGTGCAGTGCCCTCCAGTGGACAACTCAGCCTGCTGCCCAACCCAGAGGATGATGAAGAGCCCCACAACAGCTTGACTGAACTCCTGGCCAGAATCATCTCCACCAAAGGTGGAATTCTCCTTTCAAATGACTTTATTTTTACTGAACATTTATAAATTGCCCTTCATGCATAAGATGTTATACCCTATAAACTATGATCATGCCATTTCAGTAGCACTCATTTGCATCAACTTTGGTCAGTCATATTTTCCTTTTCGAAATTTTCTATTGAACCTCTACACCAACATGAATTATATAATAATAACGTCACATACAAATAATAATAATAATAATAATAATAAATGTATTTCTTTATTTATATCTAAATAGATAAACATATAAAGAATTTCTAAAGGTTTCTGGGCTTAAATATATGAATAAATTTGTCTTTGTCCATCCATGTAGGTACATATCGCAGAAGTCCCTCTTCGAAAAGCAGGGCCATGGGCACCTCTCACAGAATAAAGGACAGAGATTACTTAGGATGGATGGATTTTGGCCGACGGAGTGCAGAGGAGTATGAATACTCCTCATAAGACCCATTCAACAAATCATAAGATTCAACCTGATTAGTCAATCATCTGTACAGAGTCACCCATTTTAATGTCACTCAAATCACAGTCTGAGAGCTTAGTCTAATGTAAATTTGTGTGTACAATGGCGATGATGCAATATATAAATATATGTATCCATCTATATATATTTATTTTGCAGAAAAAAAAAAAACGAGTGAGAATGTAGTCTCTACTGCTTTTATTCTCATAAGTCATGTACATATGATTTTGTCCTCACTTTAGGCATATCACAGGTGTCTATGAATAAATCATTGCCTTAACTCACTCATCCAAAGTCTCATGGCTATCTTAATTCATTGTGTACTTGAAACATTGTGCAGGGGAAAAATTTTAATAAATAAATCCTGTGACATAGAAATATCCAAGTTTGACCAGTATAATATGCATTTTGGACCATTAAACAACGCCAATAAATAACAGAAAAGTAAAAAACAAGAAGAAAATTGGTAGAAGAAAAACTAAATCATCAGGGCATTTGTCCTTATTCCCATATTAGCTTTTCTTAGCTTTGTAGCTTTGATTTACTATCTTAGCTGAATCCACCTAGGGGCGGTGTTTGTAAATGGCATTTGCCATTTCCTAGCATTTAGAGTTCAGACAAAACATCATGATGATGATCATGGTAGGGGGGTGTGTTATGATGAGTGCTGCTGTTGATTGGATCTCACATCAGGATTATAGTTAGCATAGTTTATACCTGTGTTTTGGTCATTAAAATGTTTCTTTATTATTTTAACAACGGAAAAATCAAAATGGTAGATTTTACAAAAATCATATAAATGTATACATGTATGCATTATTGCAAAAGTAATTTTTAAAAATGTTCTCTTTGTGAATTGTGCGCAATCGCAGTTTATGGTATCAATTATCATGCATCTTTTAGATTAGCTCCCACCTTGCCACTACCCACTTATGCAATAAAAACTGCGCAGGCAAGGTAAGACAAATGTTTTTATATTTAATGCTGTTCACTGTGGATATTATTTAACAGTGCATCATGCACTTTGTTAAGGTATATGTGGATTTATCATTCAGGAATGTCCACAGGGAATTATGCCATACCCTAGGCTTTCATGAAACGCCAACACTGAGCCATTTGTGTGGTGTTGAGGGACGAAGCTAACAGATTACAGTTAACAATCTTATTATGAAAGCTTTCTCTTATTTGCCCCCCGAAGCTAAATGGCTAACATTACAGCACTATTGAAGTAACCTTCAAATCCAATTCTCTTTCTGTTGCCCAAGGGACCGATTAGAGCTCAGGCAATAATACCCGATTCTGCTGTGAGAACGTAGTGAGAGACAGAGAAAGAAACACATGCAGTCGGTTAGACAGGGAGACAACTTTCCATGGTTTATTGTGCAAAACACTTGAGTTAGCACATAATAGATGAATCGTAGGCTGATGATTGCGAGTGAATGAAGGGCTACACCAAACAAAAAGAGCCATTATGCCACAGGTGTGCCTTAGTGAAAGAGATTTCATTTTGTTAGACAATATAAAGTGAACCAATAAATGCACACTTACACACAGTGCCAAACATGAAAAGGTTTGCAACCAGGGCAATTAAATGTGTTCTGGCAATGTAGACACATTGTCTGAGCCAACTAGCCAATTCCCTTATCAAATAAAACCAAAAAAAAACAAAAACATGGTTACTATCAGAGGCGTCATGCCCATTCAAACGCATTATAACCACTCACACATGATTCTGTTGAGCTTATGAATGCAATGACCAATCAGAGGCAAGATGAGTCATCGCTGAATCCCTGAAATTTTGTTCAGTGTGTGCGTCGCTGACTGAATTCAGATCTCCGATGATCTATAAAGGTGCAAAATGCATTTACTACACATATTTGATAATTGAGATATTTCGAGATATCCCCTCCTCCCCATCCACTCGTGCCCCCATAAAAATAATAAGTGCATGATGCCTCTGGTTACTATAGTTAAACCATGGTAACCACAAATTAACCACGGTTTTGCTACACTAACCATAGTTTAACCATGGTATTTGTAGTAAAACTGTGGTTATACAAATGGTAATCAATATGCCACAAAAGAAAAAAAAAGAAAAAGAAAAAATAAACCATGGTTACTACACTTTTACTACAATTAAATCATTGTTAATTTTTCGTAAAGGTAAAATTAGATTTATCTACTATGCCTAGTCCACTGTATCCAAATTTCCTGGATTATATAACAACATATTAGTCCTAACTGATTAACTTACAATTCACTTACTCTTTTAAGCCAATTATTAAATTTAATTTAAAGAATTATTATGACTGGCATGATGGATTATGATGACTGGATGCAACAAACTGACATATATTATTTGGCAGAAATTATGTTGAATGGGTTATACACTGAGGTTTACTACTTGGGGTTTAGGAGTTTGTTCAAATCCCTGATCTAAATATGAGCAATTGAAATGTTGAATAGTTTGTCTCAGCAAACACTGCTAACCATTAATTAATATCTACTATACATTTGTAATAATGCTTACATTTTTGATACTGTCAATATGTTTCTTGCTAGAATTCTGTTTAGCATTGAACACTATTTTAACACATAGTCTAGTGCATGGGGTACCCAATCCTGTTACCATCCCTGCTCCAACACAACTGTCTGTAATTATCAAGTTGTTACAATCACCAGCTGGAGTGCCCGTGAACTCCTCTAGAGGGCACTCTATCCCGTACCTTTGCCATTCACCCCAGACTCTGTTTCCAAGGTTCCATCTGCCTAGGAACTCATTATCTATTGACACCTGTTCCATATCAGGGGCCCGTTTCAATAAGGAGGTTCAACCAACTCTGAGTTAAAACTTGAACTCTGAGTTGACTTATACTCTGAGATGGGAAACTGAATTTTCGGGTTCAGAAAAGCTGAATTGTATAAGTTCAGTCAACTCTGAGCAGGTTGACTCTGAGTTTAGCGTGTGCACCACGACTATGAGAAGTCATGATCAATGGTGCTCCGAAATAACGATTCATCATGGCAACAGCTCCCGCCAAAAAGATGTATGCTTACTTCAGATACAATACAAGTTTAATTCTTATCACTGTTATAATATCACAGGTGAAAACTGGCAGAACTGTAGGTTATTGAACTAATAGGCTATTCATTTTCATGGTATCTCATGGGCAAAAAATAAATAAATAAATAAATAAAATAATAATATTAATTTAAGTGCATTTTTCTTATTTTACAAATGATCTGCCAACAGGGTAAGAAAAATATGCAGCGGCTATTTACACTATGTGGAATTAACATACTTTCTTAGCCATAGATCCTATTTACAGTAGGCTAAGTGCAAATAGCTCTAGATGCTATTTACAGTTAGTGAAAACATGATATTTTCTATTTACCATGTAAAAGTAGCAGTTCTTTGCAATAAGTGTAAATAACAATTAGATGCTATTTATACTTTATACTGGTAGATACTATTTGCACCTCAGTATTGTTGTACATCAGCGGTTCTCAATTCCAGTCCTCGCACCCCCCAGCTCTGCATATTCTGCATGTCTCTCTTTGTTAAATCACCTGATTCAGATAACCAGCTCGTTAGAAGTGAGCTCCGTGCATGAACTGTGTTCCCATTGACATGGTCCCTACACAGTGTTCATTGCTCCCTACTCCCTGAGCAGGGCAAATCAGTTGAAGTTTACCTCACTTGGGAACATTCATTCACGGATTTGTGCTACGCAACATCACACCTCAATGCACTTTGAATGGAGCATACATGTTCGCTTGGAACTGGAATCATGGCGGAATATCCTGTGATGTCCACTTCGCAGGGCACTTACGTTTGAATAGAACAAATGTCTGAAGTGATAAGAGAGACATACAAAATGTGTAGAGCAGCGGGGAGCGATGACTGGAATTGAGAACCGCTGTTTTACATTAACTGGATGCAATAGTAACAGAGTGTAAATGATTATATTTATTAACAATATAAATACTTTTATCATTATTAAACACTGGTTAGGCACTTTACTTCCACTTTTAGAACATTTTCTTCATTTTTATTGAAAATAAATTCTAATGTGATACGTGATGGGAAAAGTGAGAAGAGCGAGCTCAGCAAAAGCCGGACTTGAACCCGGTCAATCACATCACAAGCTAGTTCTCTGCACCTAACACGTTACTGCCTACACCACTGATGCCATTATTCACATGTGTTGTTTTTAACTTTGTGTGACATTGCAGGGCGGAGCTATGGTAGATTTGCACTTAGTAATAGACACTCCGAATAATCTTGTTTTCCATTTGCATTAAGATTATTTTTATTGCCACACTGGCAGATAATTTTACTTAAGTTAAATGCACTTAATGTAGATCCCCCAGGAAACAAGATTAAGACTAAAATCTATCAAGACTAAATATCTATAATTTTCTTATATAGTTATTTCTTATATATCTTGATTTAAGTTTTTTTTAAATATTTTTTACTTGAAATAAGAAAAAACATACTGAGTAAGAAAAGCATTTTTGCAGCGTGCATGAATGAATGAAGTATGTAAACATAGCTTGCACTTTAAAAAGGGGGAGGAGACCAAATAAAACTCTGGGATTAACGAAAAAAAAAAACTGCTCCCGACCAGTTTAGGTTCATAGAGTAAGCTACCTCTCTTTCAGAAACAGGCTTGACTTTCCCTGCTTTCTCGAGGTTGACAAACATCCCAGAAAACCCAGAGTTTCCCTCACTTCAGGATTAACATACTCAGAGTTTTGACTAAACTTCCTTTCTGAAATGGGCCCCTGGTAGACTATAAAGGTTGCACTCACACTCACACACATCCTGAGTATTGTTTAGCCTGTAATGTCTTTGTGTTTTTTCACCTTGCCTTGTTTGTTCTTTGGACTGTTTACCTGTGTTTTTTTTTTGTTTGTTTTTTTTGTTTTTTTTGTGATTGCTTGTTGCCTGCCATGACCATCATCTGTTTACGTATAATCCTTTTGCCTCTGTCTTGGATTACATTGTTTGCTGCCTGCCCTGACTATTGCCTGTTTTGGATTTCTCTTTTGTCTCGCCCTGGATATTGTTGATTGCTGGTGTTCTGCCTGTTCTGACTAGACTCCTGAATAAAGTTTGCAGATAACCTAAATCTGTAATCACAGTTATTTAATTTTAGTTATATAATTCATATACATATCATTTATATAATTTCATATCATTTTGTTATATAATTTCATGAACATAATTTTATTTAATATTAACCCAATTTGAAGCAAAAACAGAATGTTCTGACTAGCTTTGCAAAATTATACTACATGCCTGAACAAAACAAACAGGCATGCCACTCGGCAGCCATCTTTGAAACACCTCTCGGGCATGCAAGTGCAGCTTCTATCGCTTTGAATGGGGAAACATCAAATTCTCCAAAACAATCACCAATGAAATCTGACAACAACTGTCTCTTAAGTGTTGTTTCTTATGCTCCAATACCATTAAAAAAGGCTTATTTTTCAGGCTAGACCAGCCAATGCGTATGCACAGTCCTAAGCATGCATCTCCAGAATATTGACTGTTTCTTTAGCAACCAGGTCTTCTAATGGCAGCTCAGAGGTGTAAAGAGTACCTGAAAACCATACTTGAGTAAAAGTACAGATACCTTACAGTAAAAATTACTCCACTACAAGTTACAAGTCACCAATTCCAAAACAACTTGAGCAAAAGTCTTAGAGTATCTGAGTTTAACAGTACTTGAGTATTTTACTCCTACTGAATACAGGCTCAAATATGCAAAAGTCCTCAACACCTACAGTGATTTGTGAGGACAGCAATCATTGTATAGTTTATAAAATCAAAACAAAACTGAACACCTCAAAACTGCAACAAAGTGGGCTGTTTAAGCTTGATTGTACTGTCCTCAATGGGTTTACACTTTCAGAGCATAATATATATATATTTTTTTAATTAATATGACACTGGTGGGTATGGCCACACCTTAAAGGAGGACCTTAAAACCCTTTGAAATAAATATTTTTATTTCTAACTTAAAAGGTTGATCACTAAATTTAAACAAATACAGAGTTCTGGCATGAAACTCTGATGGTGTAGTCCGACAGGTCTAAATCAATCTGATGTAATGACATCATTATCACATGGCACAGCTGATTGGTTCTCTCCTGTATTGGTAGCCAATGAGCTCGCTGCTCAAAATTCAAATATATGACTAGAGATTGCCGTAGCAGTGCAGCTTGCTTCAGAAACCCTCCACCTTCCCCAGCTCCACCTGTATAGATCTGCTACGAGGTGATTCATGTATGCTATGGGGTTATTTCATGTATGTTATATTTCCAGCAGCAATATTCTTACATGCTCAAAGCAGCATGTTGTGGATGTATTGGCAGTAGCAAGTCTCAGTACTTGCTCTGCCGCAGCAGCAGCGTAGTAGATTCCGCCAAGACCACATACATTAATGTTGTCATGTACATTACCATGCCAATCCCTCCAAGAGTTGTCATGACAGAAATATTATTCTGGCTGAATGTATTAGATAAAGTGGGCCAGTAAGGCGACTTTTAACCTTTAGTAATTATGCTCAAATTCATAAAATGAATTAACCTTCACTGATTATTTTATAGATGACATGTATAACCTACTCTTTTAAAAAACAGAAATGAGTGTGCAGTCATGAAATTCAAATCAGAGATGGAAGAAAACAGAGAGATGATAGAAAGGAAGGCAAGACATGAAGTTCAATCTGTGAAGTAAAGAAAGGATGAGAGGAGCGAACTGTAGATGCAGAATATAAAGCTTTAAAATATGGACACAGTTACAGTTCATTTAAAGTTTTAGAAAACATAGACAGCCTATTTGACAAGTTTGGGTGAGTAAGGGCAAAACACACAAGATATAGTACCATCAATGTCCTGTAGTTGGCGATTTCACTTCTTTTGTACAGCAGAAATAAACTGCTGCAGAAAAAGGTGCTATGTAAAATGTAACTAGTAATAGCATTAGTCATCATAAATGTAGTGGAGTAAAGAGTACAGATACCTATTCAAAAATGTAGTCAAGTAGAGAGTAAAAGTTGCTAATTTATTTGATACTCAGTAAAACTACAAAGTAGATAAAATTATACTTAAGTAGAGTAACTAATTACATTTACTCCAATACTTTATACCTCTGCGGCAGCTGCAGTGACATGATGACTTTACCGATTAGCAACTGGCTCTTTTATTCAGAAGGCGGGGCTTACTTCAATAAAGTGGCCATATTGAGCGTTGCATTTTTCCCCATTTAAAACTATACGATTGACACATCTTGGGTATTCTATAGTCCTTGATGAGATGCAGATTCACTCTCTGACAGCAGGAGGAACTTATGGGACAGCAGCGATACAGGGTTTCCTTGGTTACTGCTGTAAACAAAGCAGCTCTGTGCTGAAACACCGCTTTAATATGAATTATACAGAGACGAGATGAAAAGAAAATATCATCTAAACTTTTCTGAAGACAGTCAGCTCTCCTCAGAAATACATTCATATAAACTCCCAAAACAGTGTTCAGAATTTTTTTACAATAGTTTGTGCATCATGAACAGTCAGTAATCATGAACAGAGATAACACAAGAAATGTCCAGCTGCCAATCGCATAAGTTCCAGGGGAACATCCTTCGGCCATCAGACACACACGTGACTGACTACTCGCACCAACAGGAGGGTGAGAGGTTGTGTTACTCTTTACACTGCACACAACCTGAGAAATTCTAAAATAGTAATTACTTAAAATTTCATTAAAATAGTAAAAACTTAAAGAGCTCATAACTGTAACAAAACAAGAAAACTTTGTCATGATTTATTATTCATAAATAATACATACAAAGCATACAGTGACTTCATTGCAAAAAACATTTACACCCAACCCAAAAAGTCAAAAAGTAAACTTACCATATATATATATATATATATATATATATATATATATATTTATATATAT
The DNA here is from genome assembly GCF_018340385.1 of Cyprinus carpio. NCBI lineage: Eukaryota > Metazoa > Chordata > Actinopteri > Cypriniformes > Cyprinidae > Cyprinus > Cyprinus carpio. Next base: position 1,941,337 of record NC_056587.1, read on the forward strand.
ATATATATATATATACAATAAAGTATTAATAAAGTACAAAATTCAATAATAAATAATAAAATGAGCAAGATGTGCACAGATTCAAATAAGCACTAATACATAAATTAGTTCATCACATCATGACAAAAAGAACATACAGTTGCTAAAGGGGTTCTGAAAAGTTTCTAGGTTGGGAACACTGGATTCTATGGCAACCGGAGCTTCTAAAGACAGCTGCAGTGATGCATTGACTTTATCAACTGGTGATTGACTCTTTTTTTTTTTTTTTTTTTTTGAAGGCAGAACTTATTCCGCCATATTGCGCATTGCACTTTCTTTTTACATACTTTTGTCAGTTGTGTTAATGTATGTAACCTTTCCATGTTTTCATCTATGTTTGTTGTTGTTGTTGTTTTAATTTATTTCTTTGTAATTTTGTGTCTTCTTTTTCTTGTCTTTTTCCTTAAAACTGTTTTATATACCACCTGGCTACTGTTGTAAAACTTTGATTATGATAAAAAAAAGTAAGTAATGTGCTAAAGTCTTTTAAATAGTAAATATAAATATAATGCTATAATCAGCATTTTCATGATTTTTCATGGCAGCTATAATAATAAAAATCTTGCAAAATTTTTCTAAACAGTTCCACATTAATACTTATTTCATGTGCAAAGATGTCACTCAATCATAAGCAGTGGGTACGTCTTAAAAGAGACCTGCCCATTTAAACAATTGAAATTAATTACACTCCTCTGCAAGCATGCGTAAACGGAACAACAACACCTGGACTCTGTTATAATCATTATCTGTTTTTTAAAGGGGATTTTAAAGGATTTAAAAGGGGTCATATGATTCGATTTCATGTTTTCCTTTGTCTTTGGAGTGTTAAAAGCTGTTCATGCATTCAGAAGATCCGTAAAGTCACAAAGATTAAAGTCTCAAACCCAAAGACATATTCTTTATAAAAGTGAACGCTCAGCCACTCCTTCCTAAAATTGCCTCGTTCAAACATGCTCCATATATATAAGTCATTGTGTGAGAAGATTTGCATAGCACTGCCCAAATGTTTACGCAAAGAAAGAAGGCGTGTAGTATTCGACGTTGTTCAAGATGCATTGGCGCTGTGCAGACCGATCGGCATATGACATCAAAGTACCACGAGAGCAATTCGAAAGCTTAAAGTGTTGTCTGCTCTCCTATCGCTTTTGCGGGACTTTGATGTCATACGCTGATTAGTCTATGCAATGAGCGCAGTGCCAATGCATCTCAAACAAGCCTTTTGTTGCCGCCGCCATATCGTGGAGACGCTTTTTGTTTTATTGCAAAAGCAGAACTACTTTGTTTGGTCTTCTAAAAGAGGACACAACTAGAAGTCAGTGGTTAAGTTTTATTTACAACACTGTTTCAGAACAGTACAACCCAAATATTTGAATGTGTGCAACGCATTTTACAGAGGAAAGTTTCCTAAACCTGGTAACATTTCCGTCACATGCTTGAGGAAGTCAGCCAATCACAACGCACTAGATAGCTGGCCAATCAGAGCACACTGCGCTTTTCAGAACGATAAGCTTTGTAAAAAATGTATGCGTTTCAGAAAGGCGGGGCATAGACAAAAATATTGACCACTGCTACACCACAATAAAAGATGCATATCGGTCCATCCTCAGAGCAGCTTTAGGACTCTCTGACCACTGCCTGATTCATCTTCTGCCATCATACAGGAAAACACTTAAATTTGCTAAGCCTGTCAAACCATAAAGAGATGGACCAATGAAACAGAGAGGGCAAGCCTGTTTCGACTGCACTGATTAGAGTGTTTTTGAAGCTGCTGCCACCAATCTGGATGAGCTCACAGATACTGTAATACCATACATCAGTTTCTGTGAGGACATTTGCAAGACTAATTTAACATACAACAATGTCCAACCAACATGGTTCACAGCAAAACTCAGACAGCTTCGTCAGGCCAAAGAGGATGCCCACAGGAGTGGGGACAGAGTCTTGTATAATCAGCCCAGAAACACACTGAATAAGAAGATTAAAGTGGCTAATAGGATCTACTCTAAAAAGTTGGAAAACCAGTTTTCAGCCAATGACCCTACTTCGGTGTGGAAAGGCCTGAAAGATATTACAAACTTCAGGACACCATCCCCTAGCACTGTATCTCCTAGCACCTGAATGAGTTTTACTGTAGATTGGAAACTCCCGGTCTCACACCCCACACCCACCCTGACCATCTCTCTACATAGCCATCAACACCTCCAGCACCCCCTCTCCCCCACTCCTGCACTTCAGATCAGTGAAGATAATGTGTGTCAGGTCTTCAGAAAGCAGAAGAGAAGAAAAGCACCAGGCCCAGACAGTGTTACACCAGCCTGTCTGAAAACCTGTGCTGACCAGCTGGCCCACATCTTTTTACAGATCTTCAACAGATCACTGGAGCTGTGCAAAATCCCTGCCTGATTCATATTCCTGGGCACCACCATCTCTCAGGACCTGAAGTGGGACACTCACATTGACTCAATTGTGAAAAAGGCCCAGCAGAGGCTGTACTTCCTTCGCCAGCTAAGGAAGTTCAACCTGCCACAGGAGCTGCTGAAACAGTTCTACTCGGCCATCATTAAATCCGTCCTCTGCACAATAACTGCCGGTTTCAGCTCAACTACCAAATTAGACCCTAGAAGATTGCAGACGATAGTCCAGACTGCTGAGTGAATCACTGGCATAACTCTCCCCACTCTCCAAAAACTATACTCATCCAGAGTGGGTAAAAGAACTGCAAAAAAATCTCTCTGGACCCCTCACACCCAGCCAGCTTCATCTTTGAACTATTGCCGTCTGGCCGGCGCAACAGAGCACTGAGCACCAAAACTGTCACAAGTCGGTCAGGCTCACCACTCAGCCAATCACAACGACCCCCTCACCTGAGTACTAATCAGCAGCACCTGATCACGATTACCTCATCAGCTCACCACCACATATAAGCACACACCTCAGTCACTTCCATTGTCCGATCTCGTAGTTTCAATACGGAACCCTTCCAGTTTCAAGCTACTAGCAGTGACTGTCAACTAACCTTGCTACTTACCTCTTTGTCAGCCCGATTCTCCTAGACTCCTGTGCTTCTCCAGTGTTCCTCCATCGTTCCTCCTGTGTGCCTCCAGCGATCCCTCTTCCAAGATCTCCTCTCCTGTGATATCCCCGAGGTGTGTGCAACGGATCCTCCATTCTGGTCACCCCACCGACCTTAAGGGGTAAGCCCATATCCTATCCAGTCATCCAAACCCTGCTCAACGGTTCCTCCGGACTTTTACCTGCCTCTAACCAGATTTACACATATACCTGTTTTTATAATAAACCTCTTAAAATCTAACCTTCTGTCCCTGAGTCTGTGTGTTATAAAAACAGCCATATGAAAAGTTTTTTCCCTCAGGCCATCTGCATTTGTTAACAGTTAAATATTCCACACACTGTGCAATAAAACATTTGCAATACCCAACTATCTATATTTATGTATGTTATTGATTTAATATACTGTATCTTACATCTATCAACATTCCCTTGCATAATTTATATATAGCACATCTGTACATACAATACTGTCTATTGTGTATTGTTTTTACATATTTATTTTTACTCACTTATTTTTATTTTTTTATCTGTCTTGTCACTTGTCAACCTGTCCAGGAAGCTTCTGTCACCAAGAAAAATAATTCCTTGTGTGTGTAAGCACACTTGGCAATAAAGGTCTTTCTGATTCTGAAAGATTATTGCAGAAAAGTATACAAATACATCATAAACAGAACCAAAGTCTGAGGAACTGCTTTAATTATTTGCTGTATAGATTCAACAAGGTGCTGTAAACTTTCCTCAGCGACATGACATGTTATTCTGCTGGAAGTAGCCATCACAAGATGAATGTGGTCATGTTAAAACAATGCTCAGCTGGTATTAAGGGGCCCAAGGTGTGCCAAGAAAATATCCCCACACCATTACATCACCAGCAGCAGCCTGAACTGTTGATAAAAGGCAGGATGCTTTTATGTGGGACATGTTGCAGCAGAAATTGAGACTCATCACACCAGACAACCTTTTTCCAATCTTACTATATATTGTCTAATTTTGGAAAGCCAGTGTAAATTGTAGACTCAGTTTCCTGTTCTTAGCTGATAGAAGGGGGACCTAGCGTGGTTCAATGCTGCTGTAGGTTCAAATCTGCTTCAAGGTTCAATGTGTTATACAATTCAGAGTGCATTTCCTCTGACATCTGGTATCAGCAAGGCATTTTCACCCACAGAACTTCAAAGTCACTTAAATCACCTTTCTTCCCCATTCTTATGCTTGGTTTGAACTTCAGCAGATTATCTTGAGCATGTCTACATGCTAGATAGATGAATGAATGCATGGATGGATAGATAGACAGAGCTCACAGTTCATGTTATTGTTTTAAAATCAGTTCCTATATTGAGAAAATTATTGAAATATTTCTGTGATGTGTATATATAACCTATCTGTGTCACAATTTTCAATGATTTACCATGTAAAATTCCACTGTTATCTCAGTAGTACATTTAAACCAAGATAATTATCGATGCTTTAGGTTTACGGTTAAAAGCCCTAAATTTATATTGTAAAAACTATACAAAGAGGATTTATAATTAAACATTTTGGCTGGACGAATCTAGAAATGTTTTATCAAGTTTGAGGAGAAAATAGACACACTCTGTACAATCTTGCAAGAACAAAGTGTTTTGTATTTGTGCTCACAGTAACTTGCAGAGAGTTTCTATGGAAATCCTCTTCAGCTAGAGAATGTCATCTGAATATCACCCCATTGTTAGTAAAAAGCTGGTGCTCTTCAGCAACAAGTGGCCTGCTGATCAGTCAGCTGTGGTCTGGACACGAGCATCTACTCACTCCATGCAAATTTACAAGACAAGGGCCCTAAAGGGTTACTGTCAGCTCAAGATCAAACAATGACAAATCCAGAAACTTGAACTGGCATTTTATTGACTCCCTTGTTGTGGCCACTCTCGGAGTGGTGGTTTCTCTCGGACACACACTGTGTTTGAATTACACTATACTGATACAGAGTTGCTGGTTTATTTAGATTGTAGGGACCAGAATTTATAACTTATATGCTCAGATATGCTACTGAACCTAGATTGACAGAATTTAAATGATTTGATGTGGCAAACACAAATGTAAAGCTTTTCTGCATACTCAGTGATAGTGAAGCATCCCCTCTTGTGGTCAACAAGGCTAGTGCATCTCATGCTTTCTAAAGAATGCTGAAATTGTCTTTGGATATTCATGGACATATACTTGAACAAACACCTAATAACATTATTACTGGTGCAAAATAAGACTATTGACAAAATTATCACAACTGGTTTACTGATCCTCTGCAAAGGGGAGCTTCTGAAATCCACTTCTCACCAGTTTCACTGATTTTATACCCAAACATACACACACACACACACACACACACACACACACACACACACACACACACACACACACACACAGAGAGAGAGAGAGAGAGAGTACAGTAGTTTTTTTCTTTTTTATATATAAAAAGTTAGCATGTTTAAATCCTTTGCATATTTACCTTTTACAATATACAAGTAAAACGTCCCTTCAGTAATCTGATGAAATAAACACAGTTTAAAATCAATGTTCAGTCATGGCAGATACCTCTGTAGTTCTGAAACACATTCAATGAAGGTCATGCTGATTAAATGTGCCCACACACAAACATACAGTACACACACACATTTACACCTGAGCAGAACGACTCATGCACTTTCAACTGTTTGTGTTTCCTCTGCAATGCACCAAATATATATCCTTCAAATATCTGCATTGGGAAGTCAACATAACACATAGTTACAGTATTTAAGTCAGTGCATACTGTGACAGACAGGCGAAGACATTATTATACAGTCTGTCCAAAAAAAATATATATATATATATCAGGCACTATAAATTCTTATTGCACCCTTGAAATCTTTAAAGCTTACAATACATATTTCACTTGCTTTACATACGACACACATCAGTCAGTAGGCTCCAAAACAACAGCAAATGTACAGTTTAAGTTTTCAGTTGAACCTGACATCCTTTTGACCAATGAAATTGTAGTTGTGCAATTTTCCCATCAAGCCTTCGATACTGCAATGAAGTATTTCAGTCAGTCGACTTTTGAGGATGTAAAATTATCACCAATTCACGTCAACAGCGCCCTCTATTGAGAGTCGCGTTATTGAACTCTGGTATTACAATATAATTACTTTTATATTATGCATTAATAAGCCTTTTTAGAAAATGAATATTACACTGCAGTTATTTAATTGGCTGGACTACATGGAAAAGGCTTCTGTGATGGTACTAATAAAAGCATGTTTTACAGATTTCTGCCACACTATAGGGGCTACTACAACATGGCCATTAAAAAGTAAATTCTGACCTAAAAATCAGTAATAGGTGACATAACTTCATTGTCTAGGCTACCATTAGCATTAAGGTGCTATCAGTGCTCTTGCTAGCATCACGAAATGAACCAATTTTTAAATGTTACAATGGAAGACCAGATAAACAACAACAAAAGAGACACTTTCTTGCTTATCCTTGAGTAGATTTTAAATTCAAAAAGTGCTTAAATCAAAAGTAATTTTGGCGCATGAATTTTCTGTTCTGTTCATATGCTACATTTTCTCACAGCTAGCAAGTGCAAATTCCTTTTTTTTTCACACAATGACAAAAGTTTGGAATATACAAAGATATGTGACAATGCTGAATGAATTTATCTGTATATGTTGGTCAGATGGACAGAGAAATAGACAAAATAGGTTGTTATAGCAACTGTTATAACAAAATAATCTATACAAATATCATCTTTATAACAGGCACTCGAGTTGTCACAGGGATGATATATTGTATCAATGCAAATTACAAATAAACAAAAGGCAAAAGGGGACGACAGAGAGGCAACATTCACTTTTCATGGAGACTAGTTTGTCTGGGTGGCCCAGGGGCCAACATCATGTCCTCAGTGGGAGGCCCCGGGCCCTTCATAGCCATACTAGCCCCAACCATAGCTGGGTAACTACGGTTTCTTCTCATCCCGGAGTTCAGAACTGGCAGTCCCCCCATAGGGGAAGTTAAAACAGCATGGGCCCCAAATGGCAATCCCGACCTTCCCATCCCTGGGGTCAAAGTTCTGGGAGCCAGGCTAAACTTCTTCACCTTGTCCACCAGTCTCAAGTTCTGCACACTGACTTCAGTCTGACACTGTGTGTCTGTCCGAGCCCTTTCGTCCGCCTCCCGCACTTCCTTCAGAATCGAGCTGGCTGGCCGTGAAGCCAGGAAGGTTTCGTAGGGAGGGTCTGATGGGCTGTAGTCTACAGGGAACACAGGACTGGTGGGTTTGGTTTTGCTGGGGGAGTTTGGAGGGGTGGAGGGGAGCATGTCCGGTCCAGTGTGCATGGGGGAGGTAGTGTGTGATGAACAGGGGTCTGGTAGAGGGGCTCGATCCACCCGGTCCCAACTGAGAGGGTTATAGACAGCAGCAGATATACCTCTCTCCTGTAGGAGGCGCACTAGTCCCAGAGAGGTACTGGTGGTCTTGGTTGAGTCGCGGAGGTTGGTGAAACTCTCCGCCAGACTGAGGCGACGAGGTGTGCAGGGGGTGGACACAGGGGTTGAGCAAAGACTGCTGTTGGACATCACACAGGAAGCCAAGGATGGACCCGACAAAAGACTGAAAAATAAACACTACATTAGTTTGACTTAGCAAGTTATATAAGCCACATGGCAAACTGTGCATTGATAACTTTGTGAATACAATTAAATTAACTGAAATATTACAAAAGTGCGGTGAGTAATTAAATCCAAATGCAAGGAAGTTATAATTTTTCTTTTTTTTTTTTTTTTTACAAATACATAACAAGTGACTTGAATTACATTATATATATATATATATATATATATATATATATATATATATATATATATATATATATATATATATATATATATATATATATATATATAAAAAAATTTTTTTTCATTTCATGCAATTACCTCAAATCAAACCCACGACCTTGACATTGTTAGCACCTGTTTGACCTACAGGAATGCCATTGTTCTATTTTAAAATTTTAAAAAATTAAGCTAATATATTAAATTCAATGACATTCATACATTATCATTTTGGATACAAATTCTTTTGATTATAGATTAACAGCCTGTTGACATCAAACCTCACGGTATTTATATATTGTTACGTTGTTTGATTAGACATCATGGCTCTGTTATCATTCTGTTCTTTCATGCACTCTGCTATATAATAATTTACAATACACCCACAGACATAATCATAGATTCATACACAGTTTGTGTTATTTAAACTTAAATTGGTTCTATCATAATGCTTAAAGTCTCCCACAAAAGGGTTCTGGTGTTAGGTTGAGAAACATTCTTACAATACATCCAGTTAGAACATTAGAGTGGTACTGTATGTGTTTATTAGAGTTAGAATAGCACACTCCCATGACACAAGGTTTAATCAGTACTAGGCTAGCCATGCTATTCCTCCTCACCCCCAGGGGGCTCTGCTCAGTGAGTCTGCTCTAAGCCCGCCACCAGAACTACATGATAGAGAGCCTCCTCATCATCCTCGTCATATGACCTGCAGAGAGCAAGTTACAAAGCTGTACAGTATGGTTGCTATAGAGACAAGCTATTTGTCTGGAACCCTTAATACAGATTTAAGATTGTACAATAAACCATAGGGTGTCCCATTTGTTGTATCATGGTTCCAAAGGTTGCTTCTCCCTGCTTTGTTATTTTTATGTGGCCTCATTTGGAAGCCCCCAAATTTCATAAAGGACTAGATTTCTTGCTCAAATTTTGCCTGATCATTGTTTTTTTCCCCTTATTTTTCACCTACAATCCCACTAAAAATTGTACCTTTAAGTGTACAACATCTTGAGGCAGTACCATCAAAGGGACAACACTGTACCTTATTTACCCCCAAAAGGTTCATAATAGTATCTTTTAGGGATATATACAGTATAAGGGTACTGCTCCAGGGACAAGCTTTAATCCTAAAGGTAAAGTTTTTTGCACATATTTCTGACTGTGTGCTAGCCAAAATGTCTGATATGAGCCATAAAATAATGTATACTAACAAGTTTTTAAGACAGTATCATGAAAACACCACACAGTTTTTACCTGGGTGTGACTCTGGTTAGTTCATCTGTAGGGTGCAGGATCCTGCAGGTGGTGAAGGTGTATGTGGAGCTGGTGTGAGACATACATTTACCAGGGAAATGAACTGGAGAGAGCAAGAGAGCAGAGACAAACATCAGTAAACATGCTTAGGAACTCACAGAGGAAGTTAAAACTGCTTCGGGATCTGAGGAGAACTAATGCAATATACTGTGGCATAATGCACTATATTATTGTATTTAAAAATGTGACTGCAGATTTGGAATCTTTAAATTAACATACAAATCATAAAGCTGAAATTGTATGATTCATCCTGATGCAGTTTTAAATAGCTTCACACAGCAGGAGAGAACAGTGGGAAAGAAGGAAGATCAAATGATGAATTTGATTATTATAGACAAGCTAGAACATATTATATACAGTTTCAATAATTCTCTGCAGAAAGTTGTCAATTGTCATTAAAGGGATAGTTCACCCCAAACCAAACCAAACAAAAATGAACAAAAACAAAATTAAAATAAAAGCAAAAATCAATCATAACAATTGTCTGTATGATCTTAGTTATTTACAAGTGTACTCAAGCCGTCTGATATTTACAGAAAGTATGTGAGCATTGTATAAACTCTAAAATGTGGTGTTTGTGTACTAGTTGACAAGCCTGAATTTGAAAGCATGTGGAGTGCGTTTGTGTACATGTGGTGACCTCTTTTCAGTGACGTTAGAGTCTGTTCACTCACATGACTGTGGCTCACACCTCCACGTTTTTAATAGAACTCTGTAACATTATCCTTTGAACGCACTCAGAACTCCAGCTGGATGCTAGTTACATGCTAGGGCTCCTGTTGGGAGTGTGTGATGATGTATGTTAAATGCATCCAGGTATGTGTATGTGTGTTGTACAGTTTAGTTTCAAACATCACACTCTGTGCTCACATACAGATTTATCAGGGGACAAGTGTGTGGAGAGAGTTAGTAAATAAATGTGTTTTTTTTTCGCCCAGGGTACTCTGGTAATGACGAAAAGGAGAGAGATTGAGAGGAGTCTTTAGAAAATTAACTAGTGCTGAAAATGAGAATTGAGTCTAAAAGCTAATACTAAATATCACTTATCATCACACTCATATTTGTAAATATTCATATTTTAGAGTAGATCTACCAATTTTATATAATATCAATGAATGAAAGTCTGTAAAGACTATGGGTTTGGAAAAAAAATGTATATACTGTATATATATGAATAAATATAAATTAAGCATATTTTAGGATAATTCAGATTGCCCAGACACAATACATGCAGTATATTAGTATAGTTTTATATGTAAGGGGTATAGAAATATAATTATAAAATTATATTATGTTATTGAATTATATTACTAAACTCTATTTAGTAATTCATTAAATTAAAATTAAATTGCAAAACTACGGAGCTCCGCACATGAAATGCAAGAAAAAATAAATAAATTGTGCGCATGATTTACTAATTCGTTCCCTCGATTTGCTAAATCATGCACACAATTTACTAATTCGTTCTCTCGATTTATAAATCGTGTGCAAGATTTAGCAAATCAAGGGAACAAATTAGTAAATTGTGTGCACAAATTTATAAATCGAGGGAACGAAATAGTAAATCGTGCACATGATTTAGCCTACTATTTTTTCCTGCATGCCATGTGCGGGGCTCTGTACAAAACACTTCAGTTTAGATACAAAAATATCATTTATAAATATTTATTATTATTTTATTTTTATTTATTAATATTTAAAGTATTTGTCAACATATATTACAGAATTTCCAAAGACTCAATTCTCATTTTTTTCAGTACGAGGAGCCAGAGAGATGACTGACAGGCAGAATGACAGTAAAATGTTAAAAAATGACTATACTCAAAAGAATATGGCAGCTGTCTTCAGGGTGAGTGGATGATGTGCAGTGGGTGTGTGCCTGCAGCTGAACAAGGAGAGAACCAGCTTGTCCTAGACCCTCACAGGCACAATACAACTGGGGCTTATGGGTACTCCAATAGGGTATTGTCCGTTTTATAGTGAGGCTTTATGTTCCCTCCCCCTAAAACTGTCCGGAGGGTAAGTGGGGTTACGAGGGTCCCTCACCAGATAAGACCTCCTCCTCTACAGCCTCCATTCGGTCTGACATCACTCCAGGGGTCCCTCCATTTTCACTGAGCTGCTCTTTCTGGTTATCAGGATTGTTGGCACGAGGTCGTCGGAAAGCAGGTGAACAAGGCAGAGAGCCCAGGCAAGAGGTAGAGATGGCAGATTGGGATTGCTGTCCTGGTTCATCTTCCTCCAGGTCAGTGAATTGGTACACCTCTTCCAGGTCCAGCTCCAGTGGTCGAAAGCCCTTGGTCACGACGCCCGGCCGCGTATCCAGGATGCCACCCAGGTGGGGCTGAGCGAGCTGCTGCCATGCGTGCAGAGTGGCCGAACCTGATGGTTTGAGGAAATGAGAGCAGAGATCAGAAACAAAATGTAGCAAATGCCACAGAACACCTGAGAACACACTGTGATCATGAATGCAAGGTGACGTGCATCAAGTGTGACATAAACATTTTCAAATTAGCATTTGATGGATTCCGAAAGAAATGAGGAAAGAATGAATGCATCATGACATGATCTAAATATTGGGTTTCTGTTCAGTAATGTAAATGTTGCTAAAATGGCTACTGAGATAGACAGTTTCAATGTTTAAAACATATATGGGAGTCTTTGTATTGTAAGGTATGCCTGCATTCCATTGCATTTTAGGGATACAATTATAATCTAACAAATTACTCAGTATGTGTTTTTATTATTCTATTCTATTCTATTCTTTTCTATTCTGTTCTATTTCATATGCCCATATGTTCAGCAAATACATATTTAACTGATAACATGATCATAAATACATATTAAACTATTTAATATTAATAAGTGAGTAATTTTAATTAGGGGTTAATTTCAGATTATAGTATGTAGTCTTGGATTTAATTACCTTTGCATGTGGTCATCATTTTAGTTAATTTAACTTAATCCATTTTATTGTAAATACAATCTGTGCCCTTAAAAATGTCATGGTACATAACCAAAGTTGTAATAATCATTGACTCTGGCTGTGGACAGACTAAAACAAAGAAAGAGAAAAGAAGGAGGGAGAAATTAACATTGTGTTTATTAGAGAGCTAAACACAGACAGGTAAGAAAATGAAAAGATAAGAAAACAAAAGAAGGATGCAAACACACAAACTTAAAATTGACAGAAACGAAGGGAGTAAACAGATATTGCAATGTATAGTTCACCCAAAAAAATGAAAATTCATATTGTTCCAAACCTGCATGAGTTTTCTGTTGAAAAGAAGATATTTTGAAAAGAAATGGCTCCGTCTTTTCTTTCTTTTTTTCATCAGTGGTAATCAAAATGAATTGGTTACCAGCATTCTTTAAAATAAACTCTTTTGTGTTCAGCAGAAGAAAGAAAGTCATACAGGTTTGGAATGTTATAAAGGTGAGTGAATGATAGAATAAAAAATCTTGAGCCAACTATTCCTCGAAAGCCTTTTCTCTGGAGCTAATCTATTAAATATACTCTTGGTACCTTTTAAAACATACTCAAAGATGTTAACGAAATCAGAGCATTGATAATTTGTTAACATGAGTTTTAGTTTCCTGCAATTCCTAATAAGCTTTACTAATGGGTAGGCTGTCACACTGTCTAGTTTATCTTTTAACTATAACCAGCAGAGGTCGCTAGAGATATGACTATGAATCATAAGGCTGTGAATGGTTAACAGTTAACACTTATCTAAAACTAAAGAACATGACAATCTGTTGCAGCTCTATTATTCAAAGATAAATTAATTCAGTGACCCTGTTGTTGACGTGAAGATAATAAACTCCACAAAAAACAATAAGTGAAAGATAAGCTTTGAAGAAGCATGTTTTTTACTTTTTTGTAAATGAAAATCACCATTTTAAAATACGCCTTAGTACCGCTATGAAAAATAACAACAACAAAAAAAAAAACCCAAATATAGACTATAAAGTGCATCATGGATAAGGCTGTGCTCCTCACATTAAATCCTAATTTTCAAATGCTGTTATATGTGCATGTGTGTATATTATACATATATATATATATATATATATATATATATATATATATACACACACATACACATACACACACGCACACATACATATACATACATATACATATACACAAAATTGGAATAACTACAGTTTTTATGTTTTTAAAAAGTCTCTTACGCTCAGCCAGAGTGCATTTATATGATCAGTTATATGCAACAAATAAACAATAAAAACATTTGTGGTATGTGTGTCATATTGTGAAATTTGATTATAATTTAGAAGTGTTTTTGATTACAATAAAAATCTTTTGTAACATTATAAATTTATTTATAAATGCATTTATAAATTTAAAGCATTTTTATAAATTTAAAGCATTATTGCTTAATATAAGTATTTTTTTCCTTTCTTCTTCTTTTTTTTTTTTAATTTTACTTAGTCCAAACATTTCAATGGCATGTGTATCATGGTTTCCACAAAAATATTAAGCAGCAAAAAATATTTTCAACATTGATAATAATAACAAATGTTTTCCGCACCAAATCAGCATATAAGAATGATTTCTGAAAGATCACGTTCAGTGACGTATTGAGTAATGGCTGCTGAAAATAAAGGAATCAATTATATGTTAAAATATATTAAAATAGAAAATAGTTATTTTGAATTAATAATATTTCATAATACTACTGTTTTTAATTGCATTTCTTAAAAACACAGCATTAGTGAGCATAAGAGACTTTTAAAAACATAAAAAACATCTTCTACATTCCAAACTTTTGACCAGTAGCGTGTGTATAGTGTGACGTGTCTAAATCTCAAACCAGCAGCGAGGTTGTGTGTGTCTGAAATAGAAGGAGTGTTGTGTAGACAGGTCTTCCGCACTGTGGTGCATTAATGCCCAAAGAGCATCAAACAATGAGAGGCTGAAAGGCCTGGACTTGGCTCGGTCACCTTCCAGAGGCTTGACGATCTGGAGTTTCTCCGGCAGGTAGGATCTGGTGCTGTAGATGGAGTAAACTGAGTGCAGGGTGCCCAGAGACATGATGCTGTCTGCCAGAGTGAGGGGGCCGCCGTCTTCACTGCCACTCCCACCATCTCTCTCTTCGTATAATTCGCTCTTCTCTTCTGCCAGGGCATTGAGTTTACGCTCTCTCTCCTCCTCAAAGAAACGCCGCTCACTAATATAGTTGTCTCGTCGAAGGGAAAGACGACGCAGTGCCGCCTTCAGGTCATGAGAGCCGGGTGTGCCAGGTGTGCCAGGCTTTCTGTTGGAGTCATCAGAGCTGGAACAAATATTACAGATAAACATTCAAACAATACAGTGTGGTCCAATGTCCACTAATGAAGTACACACACACCCACACATACCTAAATGTAACAATTTTTATTGTTTTAATATAAATAGAACCAACAAATCAATATAATTCTTGCCAGTGCAAATATGTAAGCTGATAATTACTTTCATGTTACAGTATAAATGCAATATATGATAAAAGGCTAATATTCTCTCTCTCTATTATTATTTTTTTATATAAATAAATAGAACACTAGTTACACTAAAGTCAATCTACAAGTTCAGAAAAATGGATATGGAGTTTTTAAAGACAAATCAATAATCAATATATATAGTTATATACAATAATCAATAAAGTAGTTATAGTTACTACAGATTAAACTAAACAAAGTTTTTTCTTTAAAACTACAGTATATCTATATAATTTAAAGACTGTTTAATGTTTTTGAAAGTCTTTTATGCTCACCAAGGGTGAATATATTTGTTCATAAATAAATAAATAAATAAAACAGGAATAGTGCAAAAACAAAAACTGCTATAATACATTTTATAAATAATTTAATCCCTTTGATGGAAATCTTCAGTGACACATTATTATTCAGAAATCAATCTAGTATACTTATTTGGTGCTCAGTTATTATCATTTATTTAAAAAATTTAATTAATTGTAATCAAGTCATTTTTCCAAATGATGTCCCTGGAGGTCCTCAAACAGAAAAAAATTGTCCCCAAACTATAGTTAAGAAAATACACAACATTTCTATCATACTGCTGAAATATTTATGGTTTAAAACCACGTTTGATGCTCTTACCCATCCTGATGTGACTGGGTTTCCATCAGCATACTGTTAGTGCGGTTGTCCATTTCAACACCGTCCCCTCCATACATGCTAGAACGGGGTGTGCTCAAACAACTAGAACGCCTGGAATTCGTACAGGATGTCTGATTGGACCCTGGGATGTTCAAGGGGGACGGGCCCATGGAGCGCTGCCGAACAGTCTGGTTGATGTTACGCACTGTCTCAAAGACACGTTTAGGGTGCAACCTGAACAAAAAGAGAAGACAAGAATGTCCAGAGGTTCATGCGAAGCATTCTGAGGTTTTTTTTTCTCTCTCTCCTTACTCTCCTTAAGCAGTTCAGATGGATTACAATGCCATCATTAGACAATTTGGACCTACAACCATTCGATTATCCGCTCAGATCTTTAACCAGTAAGCTAAACTGATGAAAATATAGTATGAAAATATTTTAAACATACAATGCCTTGTAACAGAGATTAGAATATATATTTATATTGCTCTGAAACACTAACACACCTTTGTTCCTCTACGTCTGGATCAGACATATGAATCTCTTTTCTCATGGTGCCTTCAATTTCAGCAGCTAAAGAGTCCTGTTACACACAAAGCAAAACACACCATTAGCCAGGGGAATAACAATACTAGTGTATATATACAATAGCATACTAGTGTACTGCTTACTGTAGCACACACTAAATAACAACAAATGCTTTAAAACAGTAATATACTACAGCTGATATCACACGACCTTATCAGAATATTTAATTCAGAATTGTTGTCCTCTTATAACTCTCTCTCTCTCGCTCTACACACACACACACAATTATATATATATATATATATATATATATATATAGATGGTTATGCGGATAGATAGATAGACAGATAGATAGATAGATAGATAGATAGATAGATAGATAGATATTAATTTAATGATAAATAATTCACAAATTAATAATACATTTAGGGCTGTCACTAACGATTATTTTGGTAATTGAGTAATTGGTTCCACAGCTCTGGCTAGGGATGTCAAATCATGCCCTTCGCTTGCGAGAGACGGTCTGTCCTCAGTTGTATCGGCCAAGGGGCTGCTGATAGCAGCTTAATCAACTCGGGGAACTATATCTGATTCCTCCAGAGTGGGGCCACCAAGAGGACCGAATACCTGACTTCCCTGATTCGTCTGATGACCTGAGGAAGCAGGGCAACTGGTGGCAGACTGGCGAGCGCTGGGCCAGTCATGGGCTAGGGCATCTCGCTGTATCAAAAAGTAAATTGGGCAGTGAAAGTTGTCTTCTGAGGCGAAGAGGTCCATCTCTGCCTTCCCGAAAGACAGACCAAATCATTTGGACCATTTAAGGATGTAATCTCCATTCTCCTGGAGATGCATTGTCCCTGGACAGCATGTTTACCCCTTGGTTCATTCTGCTTTGCACATAAACTGCTCTCAGCGAGAAGAGCTCGAGGACGTGGTGTAAGCGTTGCTCCCAGTTTGACCATGAGAACTCATACAGGACTCCCCAACCTGAGTTGGAGGCATATGTCGTGACCACCTTCCTTCTGGAGGTCAGTCCCAACTGATGTAATCCATGCCCGCATTCCGGGCAGAATCAATAACTGCCCCCAGAAAGACTACTCACTGGCTGAGAAAACAAAAAGCTCTTGGCTAAATGAATTCTCTTCCAGGTGGCTGAGCAGCAGCGGCCTGTGAGTGAAGAGTTCCCATTCTGATCTGGCTAAAATCAGCCAATCACTGAGGTAGTTCAGGATGCGGATTCCCAGCTGTCTCAGATGGGAAAGAGCCACGTTGATGCACATCGTAAAAGTGCATGGCGCCTGAGACAGTCCAAATGGCAGGACTGTATATTGATAGGCCACTCTCTCGAATGCGAATCTCAAAAATGTTCTGTAATGGGGCTATCTGGATATGAAAGTAAGCATCTTTCAGATCCACTGACAGAAACCAGTCCTCAGGTCATACTTGCGTGAGGATCTGTTTCAAAGTCAGCATCTTGAACAACTGATGGCTCATGAGTGAGTGGTTCAGATGCCTGAAATCGAGAATGGGTCTGAGCCTGCCATCTTTCTTGGGAATGAGGAAGTAACAGCTGTAAAAGCCTGACTCGCTGTTCACTAGAGGAACCATTTCCACGGCTTCTTTTGCAAGCAGTGTTTGTACTTTGGACCGGAGAATGTGAGCATCATTGTCCCGTATCGTAGTTTGAATGATACCTCTGAAGGGAGGTGGCCTGCAAGCGAACTGAAGCAAGTAGCCTCGTTCTATGGTTTTTAGAAACCAAACTGACACATCCAGGATAGCTTTTCAAGCTTGAAGCCGGATGGCAAGTGGTCTGAGTTTCTCGAATGGTAGATCACCGCACGGAGTCAAGGAACAGACATTCATGGTAATGAGGAAAAAAGAAATGCTCTTCTGAGTATGTGGGTCTCCTATCACAGCGGGAGTTTGCTTGGGTGCGCACTGAATGCAAAGGACGGATCCAGCTTGAATAAAGCTTCCATCGTTCAGTGTTAAGTGGAGGGATGGAGAGCAAGTGCGAGAATTCTTAGAGCGAGTTCCAGCCTCAGTAAGAACTGACCCTGTCCTCTTCCTCTCGTTCCTCTCTTCCTGCATTTGGATCAGGACAGCCTCTGAGGCTCAGGGTCCAATGT
The DNA here is from genome assembly GCF_018340385.1 of Cyprinus carpio. Classification (NCBI taxonomy): domain Eukaryota; kingdom Metazoa; phylum Chordata; class Actinopteri; order Cypriniformes; family Cyprinidae; genus Cyprinus; species Cyprinus carpio. The sequence continues at coordinate 1,959,396 of NC_056587.1, forward strand.
CACTCTGGGGCGGGGACCTTGACGCTTAGGAGACTGGTAGTGTTTCGTCACCAGGGGGTGCTGCTGAAGCCCAGGCTCAGATTTAGGTTGGGGCTGAGGTGGCGCCGGCTTGGCAGGCTGCTGAGAGGGCGGAGATGCTCCACACATGCAAACGATAACAGTTTGTGTGGAGTAGCGTTTCCTGTGAACGGAGACGCTCTGAGATGCAAGAACGTAACCTTCTCACATGTTCGCATATATTAAACCTGCATCGAATTTATTTATTTAATTGAATTGTAGAATTTGTGAATTCACAAAAGTACTATGCTTTATTATGATTTTTAAATGGGTTTAATATATCATGCAGCCTTAGAAATCTATATAATAATGCATTTAATAGATTCTTGTCAGTGAAATGTGCCACTTCCGGTATTAAGCCAGTTACTCGACACGGGCAAAATTCTATCGAGGATTTTTTATAATCAAGTATTCAAATTGAATTGAGTAATCGTGACAGTCCTAAATACATTATTACGTTTACATTTTTAAGAAAATATTAAAACAATAATAATTTTCTTGTTGTCTGTTTCTCACCATGGGGAAGAGGCCGAGAGAGTGGAATCGTCGCGGTGTACTTAGAGGCAGCGTTTTATTCCTGAAGTTCTTCAGTTCCTCCTGAGCTTCACGAAGCATCTCCATACATTCAGCATACTTATCCTCCAGCTCCCTTAGCTACAGAAAGAAAGAAAAAAACAAATAAAGACTGAGATGAAGAGACTGATAGCAGGTGAAAACAGTAGTAAAATTAATTTAATCAGTCAGATCACTGTTTCAATTTAAATAACACAATTCAATGGATAATACACACCAATTTTATGGAAAAACTTAAACTTAAAGAAACTTGAAACTTACACACCAATTTTATGGTTAATTGTTACATGGCGGCATTTTAGTTGAATTACAGTATTTGAATATGCTGGTGCATTTGAGTGTGTGTGCACGTTACCTCTGCTGTAAGTGCTCTTTGGGCATCCTTAGCAGCTCCCAGGTGCTGGGTGAGCTCTTCGTTTTCTAGTGCATACTGAAAAATAACAAACATTACACTTGAATACACAGGCAGAACTTTGCTTCCTATAACTGACAGCACAACAAACTGAACTAAATGAGAACCAAATAAAAAACTGTCATGATTATGCTTCATTAATGCGTTTCTTATTAGCAATGAACATTGAACACAGCAGCATTAATTTAGGTTCTTATATCACACTAAAGAAAACTAGTCAAGCTAGTGAAATAAATAATACAAAAAAATTATTATCAACAATATTAATATTATTACTATTAAAATGTATCAGTAATAATAATAATAATAAATAGCAGGTGATGTATTCCTGTAACTGTCTATTTAGCAGGTTGTGTTAAATGGTTTTATCTTGCAGTTTTTAAATATAGTTTTAATATATTTTTATATTTATAAGATTGCATGTTGTGTTATATTGACCAATTCTGTGTTATATTGACCAGTCTGAAACAAGTATTTCAGAGAGCCATGTATTAATCACATCTACTGCACAGTGAGAAGAACTCACAGATTTGGCTTTTTTCTGCAGGTCCACGATCTGAGAGAGTAGGTGAGTAATTTCCTCTTGCTGCCGAGAGGCGTCCTCTGTTTTCTTAGCCAGCTCCTCCGCGATCGTAGAGATCTGTATGTTAGCATCTCCTAAGGGGGAAGAGATAGACTTCATGTATCAAACGCAGCCTTGATAAACAAAAACCATGGAAAGTCCCCAATCCCCATTCAAAACAAGTTATACATTAGCCCCGCAGTATGTGCAGTTCATGCCATTAATAACTATACTGTTATACTACAATGATGGACCAATAAGGTAATGAATAGCTTACATGAATGTAACTAGTGTAGGATGATTATGTAATATCAGTTTACACTGGGAGGGAATATGATCGTTTATGGGGAAATAGGTGGATCTACTCACTGAGTTCTTTAACACAGTCATTTACAAGCTGTTGTTCCTTTTCCTCATACGAGATGGTCTCTGTCTCCAAGTGATTTGCCTAAAAACACACGCACGCGCACACACACACACACACACACACACACACACGTTAAGGAATGATCTGAATAAACAATGGAGGTATCACTTTACAAGTCTCATTCTTTGTTTCAGTGGTTTTGTCTAGTACCCGTGTTTTAGAACAAAACAGTCTAGGTTGAATTTAATCTGCAGCAAAAGGCAAAGCTATGGAGTTGTTACACAAGCTTGTTGTTTTCATGTCATGACCCAGTTTAATGGAGTTCACATAAACTGAGAAATGTTATACTGTGATGTCTTTGGATTTGCATTCATCTGTTGTTACTGAAGTTTCTAAAATGTTTTGTTGTGAATAGGTCTTGTGTATGTGTGGATGAAGATTTCATATCAGTGAGGCATGCAATTCCACCTGTCTGTTGGGGTCAGAGGCCCCACATACGTCACTGCAGATCTACAGTTACAGTGAGGGAGGCAATAAATCAAGAAAGAGAGACATCCTGATTGTGCAAGCGAACTGAATTTACTTCTGACTGTTTTGCAGTGTCAAAAACATAATATAATCTAAAAAGTTTAAAATTATTTTTTTTTAAAGGGTATTAAGTTATATTTCAACTACCCACATATCTATGTGGGTGTGTTTATATTTGCTTATAAGTTATCATTGTATTATTATTTCCCAGTTTTATTTATCTAAAGTGCACAGATAACTGGCAAATATCTTTATCTGGGAATGAAGCAGTTACATATTGTGTTTGTCTTGGAAATGTGATATACCTGAAAGTCTGATACGTTTGACTGGAGGCTGTTTCGAATATTATTATGCAAAGCATTCTTATGAGCAGCTGAAAGATGTAAGGCCAGGTCTCACTCTCTCACCTCTGATCGCAGGACGATGTTCTCTTCCTCCAGGTCAAAGAGTTTCTTCTGTAGTGAATCCAGAGGAAGGTAATTCGGGACCGTAAAAGACGATTCATTTCTGCGAATACTGCAAGAACAGATGTGCCTCCTTTAGTACATAGAAATCTCCTCACTGAAAGTAACAGATTTGTACAATTTTCAAGCAAAAATAGAAAAATAATAGAACTCCACACAATTTGAGGTATTTATTAATCCATGAATGATACCTCAAATTGTGTGGAGTCTATTATTATTGTACTCATGGACTCACGGTGTGGTAGAAGCAGACTCTCCATCACTTTCCTCAGCTGCACTAGTATAGAACTGCAGGAGTTCCTCCTTCATCGACAGATCGTGACGCAGCTGAGACACCTGTATGGACACATACAAACACTCACTGTACGCACGCAACAATAACTGTAGACTCAAATAGAATGTGTCATTTTATACAAGAATGTTTTTAGATTAAATGTTTTATGCTGCTAAAAAAAGAATGTTCTTTAACGGTTCTTTACATATATTAATACTGTACTTAGTAATACTGAGAGCCATTTTTATGCTGACATGGTTCTTTGTGTTTGAGTTATTTAGCTCCACCTTCACAGAATGTCAACACACTCTCAACAAGTACTTTATATCCTTCTTAAAATGTCCATTAATTTTAACTTTCAAAGTGTAACTGGACAGTTCTTCAAGGAACCTTTTCAGAAGGGGTCTTTTTAGTATCAAAAAGGGTTCTGCTATTTTTGCAAGCTTAAACAACCCTAATTTGATGCTGTTTAAAAACATTCTTCTTTAAAGGGTGTGTAATTTCGGGCACCACTGTTGGCATTAAATTTAGAAAGTAAAGATGGCATTAGCCTACATGCTTGTCTCACCTTTCAATTTTCTTCTCTTACCTCTTCTCGAATGTGCTCCACCTGCTCCTCCAGGACAGTGTTCCTCTCACTGAGGGTTTTGTTCTTTTTTAGCAGAGACTGGCCAATTCGAGCTGCCAACTCCAAATCCCGCTCTTTCTGAATTGACACATAAAGGAACACAAAGTGACCCCATAAGTTTTCTGTTTAGCTTTACATTCGCTATTATGGTACACTGTTAGACCTACATCACAACACGTGGCACACGCTTTACACCAAAAAAACAAAAAAAAAATCCTTCACTCTATTTTTTTTTAATGACACATCCTCCCACTTCCCACGGCTTACCTCCTCCAGGAGACGTGTCACAGCATCTATATCATTATATGTCTTAGTCATCTGGCCCACTCGATCAGCACATAGAACTGTGGGAACAGAGGAATAAAAATGAAAAATGACATACTCAATGACAAACTCAAAATAAACAATTCTAGGTTACAGGTACACTGTGTTTAAAACACAAAAGTACCAGTATATACAGTAATATAAGAGGTGTCTACATGCTCAGAACACATCTGGATATTTATTACTTGTGAAAAAGAAGTAAACTTGAACATATACTTATTATGATTACATAAAACCTGCTTATTGTGAAAATAATATACTTTAAATGAATATAACATTTTTGCATGTTTTCAGCAAATGAAAATTGTTAAAAATTTATATTAAACGCAGTTAGCTGAACGTCAGTTTGCTTTAGTGCGACCCACTTAAGTAGGACTTAAGTACATCTTTATATGTCATAAACAGTCATAAATATACTCTCTGAAAGTACACTTAACTGGTCTTTTTTAATTTCATTAATATAATATCTGCGAGAACAGTTTTTTCCAACGCTATCTCACGACCAATTCGTATGTATTTTACGAGGTGGCTAATTCGTATGAAATTTGTACGACCTCACTTGTGCGATTTTATACGATTTGTCTAAACCCCAGTGTCGGTTAGGTTTAGGGGCGGGGTTAGGTGTAGGTCATTCATCACACGGTCTAACTGACTTTCTTCCACAATTTTATCTTTGCTATAATAGATCTCTTCTCCACGGAAATCTTCTATTTTATCACAATGGTGATAAAACAACCATTGCCATCATAATATTCTGTCATTATCAACAAGTCAGCATATAACAGCTTATAAATAACTCAATGGAATTATTACAGTCACAACCAGCAGATCCTTCCCTGCCGACATGTCTGAAGCAAAGCATTTTTAGCACAATATAATAAAATATTTTATGGTGTGATAAAAAAATTATCATGCAATAAAGATGTGGTCTAAAGATAAATTTACAATATAAGAAAATGTTTTATATTGCATGATAAAAAATATGATCATGCCATACAAATGTGGTCCAAACATGAAATTAATTATTTTACAGAGCAATATAAATAATCATAAACTAAATATATGCATAATGGAAACTCTAATTTTTCATTACATTAGCATGCATTTCACTGGTTTGACAAACACATAGTCCTGTCCCAAAACTCAGGATGCTCAAAAAAAAAATTCATTTTCATTAGGACAACAAACATTTACATTATTGCTGTACTGCTGGTGAGAAGGACACTAGAGACCATGATAATGCTTCCAACTATTCAAAAGCAGCACAAAAAAAATTATTTGAGTCAAGTATGGTGTTAAAGAATCAAATGCAAAGCAGAAATTTCCATCTGCGTCACAGTCATTACAGAGAGAACAGAGACTCTACCCAGCACCTGAATCCAACACCCAGATATTGACCTGCCTGCAACACCCAGCTATAAACCACACAGAAACATTCCTGAACCAAGACTCATTTAAACACTCATCAGCTCCATACTTTATTCTTCTCTACTCAGGCAATATTGCAGAACATTTCCAGTGTTATTATTTGATCAAGGTTGAAAATATTTATTTAGGAGCAATAGTTTTATGCATGGTTTCATTGTATTGTACTGTAGGTTAAACTTAGATCAGCAGATCTTGTTATGAACTGTGAGTCACACTACAACAATGGCTGATAGGATACGGATGAATAGTAAACTTAACAAACCCACCCAATGCATCTCAAAGTACAGCAATGGCATTGCTCTGTGATATTATTCTCATTTAAGAACAATTACTATAGTTCCTGAGAACAAACCAAAGTCCTAAACAGATCAGCCTCCAATAGTGTTTAATAATTCAACCACCAAAATCAATAATAAAAATCACAATGTTAAAAATTCATCAAAAATGGCAGTCTTACATGACAGAAGCTTTCCATACTAGCTCGAATAAATATAAAATAAAAAACACCACTGAAACAATCATTAAATTTGTTTTCTTGTGATTTTAAAAGACCATTAGATCTAAAGGCTTTAAGCTTAAATGCTTGAAATTACTTTTATTAAATATAAATAATAACACTTCACAATAAAATATACACTACTCTTGAAAATTTTGGGGAAGGTAAGATTTTTTTTTTTTTTTTTTTTTTTTTACGTTTTTTGAAAGAAGTCGTTGTTCACCAAGACTGCATTTATTTGATCAAAAATACAGTAAAACAGTTATTGTGAAACAATATTGTGAAATATTATATCAATTTAAAGCAACTATTTAACATAATTTAAAATGTAATTTATTTATTTTTTCATTTATTTTTAATAGAAATCTTTTGTAACATTGTAATTGCCAATTTAATACATCATTGCTCAAAAAAAAATTATTTAGGTAAAAAAGTTTTATAATTAATAAAAACTAGCTTTTTTAAATGGTTGGCTAATTTGATTAAAGCTATGTAATAAAAATAAAAACAATATAGGGAATATAAATAATATTTTATGTATTTATATATGTTTTAACATATTTAGACAATTCCTATTATTCAAAAACTGCCAATGTAAAGAATGAGCAAGGGTGTTAAAACTTTAGTTTGACTGTGTATGTCATCTTAAAGAGACATCTAAAAAACCTCACTGAACAGAATATATAACACATACAGTATATACCCCAAATATCTCTCACCATGTTTAAGGACATCACATTATGTATTTTTCATAGTTCAGTGGCCATCACAAATAAATGAACCTGCTCAGCAAGGTTTATTTACACGGGTAAACACTCATTAAAGACCAAGTTATACTATTAACAGCTGTTGGTCTAAGTTCCCAGGACAGGGTGCTTCACACTCAATAACAAATTTTTCCGTCCACCAGCATGTATACACATACACTTGAATGATCCCAGTACCATGACTCTCAACACCAGACCAAACAACAAACTAAGAGCAACCATACACGACGACCTGCCATCAAACCAGCTCCCACTGCACAGAGACAAATATTCCCACACTGTAAACTGGACACAAAGAACACAGTCAGGCATTAATAGCTCCCACACATCTTGTTTAGTGCATGAATAAAGGTGAATTTCTTGGTCCTGAAATAACCTTCAACAAAAGGTCAGTTTTCACTTGTGCAAATACAGAAATAAACATTTACAGCTTTTCAGTAGCACTTTCAATCAAGCCTATATACATAATGCATTATACATGTATTGTTAGTGAGTTCTAAAGCTTGTTTATTTTATATACAGTATGCTTGAAAATAAACAATTCAATTTATCATTGCAGATATAATCTACCTATTGATTGCTACACTGCTAAAAAAGCATAATGCATTATAACACAAGAAAGATATAACCCATAAGTTATGGTACTATTTATTTTAATGCATTTCACAGTACCGAAACATAACAGTTAATTACGTAAGTTTCAGTGTAATAGTGTCACAATTATTAACACATGTAACTGATTATGTTATTATGTAAATGTTAACCCTTAAAATGCACAGCTAACTGGTTCTAGAATATAATCACTTGCATATCTTTATAAACCTGATTATAAAGATACAATGCATTTGATAACTTAGTTAATTAGAGTGTGTTATACCTACTTAAGGATGCTGTGGGGTGACTGTCACTGTAATAAGGTAATAAATATATATTTATAAATATAAATCTAAACATGACATTTTTTACACTGTCTATATGTAATGACATAGATAAAGATAAAATAGAGGAAAAATTACCCACACATATAAATTAGGGCAAACAAACAAACAAACAACCATGATTAAATACACAGAAGAATACCTGAAATTTAGTGTTAGTTTAAAAATAAAATATTTATAAATAATTAATTATATATTCTAGGCTTCAACTAAGATGTTACTAGCTTTTGTTTTTATACTCCAACTGTATTATTTTTATTTTATTGTTTTTGTTAATTTGTTACTATATTGTTTTTATTATTAGAATTTTTTGTTTTTTTTATTTTTTTTATTATTATTGTGGTCAACACCAAAGTTTACACTGTAAAAAAAGAGAGAGAGAGAAAGTGTTTTACAAGAAAACACTATTTCTTTCTACTTAAAAATATCACATTTAATTCAGTGTGGTACTTTCCATTTCTTTGTAATTGTTTGTGAAATTTACTGTCAATAGTTTTGAAAATTGGTTTCAAAACTAAATCCTAGGCCAAAAAAAAAGAAAAAAAAAAGTAGTTGATATAGTGAAGTTTTACTCTTGTTATATAATGGCATACTTGCAGTACGTGCTGGCATGCACGCTGTAATACCATGAGAATTGTCTGTGCAGTGTTGACATGATCAACATTAAGAAATGTTCTGGGACAGGGCAAATTCATAATAAATCTAAACAACATACCATGAACTTAATTAGCCACAAGCTAAATCATATTTTAATACTTGTTCCTAAAACTTTATGATTAATACACTGAAACTAAATGACTCGAACTGTGTAACTCCCTGATGTCCTTCAGCACTAACATCAGTAACGATGTTCTAATACAGCGAATATTAGGAAACACAAATATTGATAAGATCAGAAAGAAGAGTAAACCCGACAAGATGAAGAATCTGACGCAATGTGTACATTTTATATGCCCTATGTCATCACCAAGCATGGAAAAACCTGTTTAGATGGTTTAGATTTCAAAATGAGCTGAAATACACTGAGTTACTGTGACAGTACCGTGTCTTTGATAGCACTAGGACTTTTGACTTTTAAAAGGATCAAAATGTCAAAGGGTACAGGTACTGTACCTTCCTCCAGGCTATAAGGCTCCACATCTTCCTCATCACCCTCATCATCAGCATTGTTTGAGCTAAAGTAAGACGAGGTAGAAATTTCCAGGATCTCTGAAGAGGAGTCAAACTCAAAGTACTCCTCATTAGAGTGATCAAGAGTCAATGCCATGCTGTCACTGGGCTAGTTAAGCCCAGGCTGGCTCAGCCATCTCACGTCCACAGCCATCTGTGAGACTGTGACATTGGGCTGGACATTTAACTCTATCTCAAAGATCAGATAGACGGTCTCTGACTGACACACACCTGTCACAGGAGACTCAGTGCTTGGATGCTACCACTTAGATAAGTAAAAGCAAGGGATATGTCACTTAAGTAAGAAAATAACCTAACTACATTTTTGTAGAACAACATGCATTTTTGAATAGAACTGTAAGAAATCACATAAGGATTTAGATTAAGATTAGTCTAACTTAAAACTTTAAAGAAAGTCCCTCCCCCCCTTCTGCAGATGACAGAATGGTACTTTCCACTGACGTACCATGGCAACCTATCAAGGCGTGACTGAGTTGTGTTTGACTACACCTGTTGTGTGGGCGGAGCCTGTGCATGTTCCCTTATGAAAACATTCCACATCGCCATAGAGAAGGCAAACAGGACATCTGACACAACAGGAACCATAAATTAAAATACAAAGGATAAAATGGCCTGTTACCAAAAATACATATTTTAATACAAAATATGAGTAATTTTGGTAAGTGTACTGCACCAGAAATACATACATTTTTGTATAAATGCACTATTTAAAATAATAATAATAATAATTTAGCACATTTTCCGTCCTACACACACACACACACACACACACATTACTCCATCATCAAAATAATTATATAACTAATTTTAACTTATTACACAATTATTACAACATGTTCTCAATATGTATTTTAAATGTGATATTCATCATCAATTTGTATTAATCTTCATTTATGTATAAAATTTACAGACATGCAAATGTTTACAAATCCTTATTTATTTTGAATCAACTGATCGCTTGATTCTCTGTGGTCATAATTAATTATATTACATTTTCAATTATATTTATTTACCACAGTTGGCTAATTTTCTTCATTTGAAATGATAACATTTCATTGTGTTCTGTGTGACTTCTGAAACCACAAAGACTTCTGGTCCTAGGTAATTTCTATTATTTGAAACCAAGCCACCATTAGAAAATTAAAAATCAAACTTGAATAATAAAATGTCTTGTAATCATTTAGAAATGATCAATCATGTAATAGTTATTTTGTTCGATATTTGTGAGCTTTCATCCATTCGTATATGTCATTATTGTATGTTTAAGCATCTATCCAAAATTACAATAAATAAATAAATTAATAAATTCTGTACCTGGTAATTTTACGTACAAATTTCCATCCATAAACAATTTCGACCAGACTGATTAATAATTTGCCTCACAAAGCAAAAAGCTAAACAAAATTTCTTAGGAACGTGCTGAATCATTTTAGTTTATGATAGTGTAATATGGTAATAGACTTTACCCTTTTAAACTCAATAACTTGACAAATGGAGTGTGAAGACATGCGGTGTTTGATAACAACACTTCTACACTTGTGCAACTCCACCTAGTCTAACAATGTCACATAATTCACATATTAATGATGTCTGGGTTTGTTTTATCACTCATTTCTCATTATTTTGACAGAATGCAAATTGCTTATAATTGCAATGGAGTCTGCAGCGTTACTTCCTGTAAATGTGGTTTGCTGAAGGCCTTCATTCCTATGGAAACACAATAGCATGACAGGAATTGGACGATGCCACAATGGCTGAGGCCTTGAAGTGGGGGGGGGGTTCTTTAGTGAGAACTTAACCATGGCTGAGCCTTTGTGCTTTAGCTCCATTGAAGAGCCTAAATGGAAAAGCAAGAAAAGGGAGGCTGAAAATGGTCAAGAATAATGTGAAGGGCTGGGAAAACTTTGAAAGGGGAGGAGAAAGTGAGAATGGGAGTATGGAAGAATGGGAGGAATAGAGACCCAAACCACAACACAGAATAGGGGAAAAAGAAAAAAAAAACCTTTAGTACTAAATAGTATATAGTTAACTGTACATTTTAAACACAAACAATTCATACTGACTAGTTTTTCACACCACAGACTCAGCCTGAGAGATTTCTGTATTGACTGCAAAAGTGACAGCCAACAACAGTCGGTGTGTTTGAAAACATGTACGCATCCATCTAACATCTCTGCATTGTTTATTACTGTCTTTACACTGTATTAAAATTATCCTTCACTTCTGTGACTCATTGATGTTATTTATTTATTTTTTATTTGTTTCCCAAATTTTGGTAATGTGATAAAAGTGAGACAGTTAGCTATTTATTATAGACCAGGCATGACTAAATAAACATTGCATATGCATAATTTGACACCTGAACTTGCATAACACGCTGCATGTGACACAACATTGCAGTAAATGACTGGGATCAAAACAGCGTACACTGTAAAAAAAAAAAAGTCTGTAAAAATACAGTACAATATACTGTAATAATTTAAAGGAATTTTCTGTATTTTCTTTTTACAGGTGTTTTTCCATATTTTTTAATTACGCTTTGAATTGTGGAAACAAGGAGCTCAGTCGACAATCGGTGCAAAAAAAGTGCTTGAGCAGGCATCGTTATTCACGGAGATAGCCTCGGTCTAAATTTCATTTTAAAGTCGGATTTCGGGTTTGATGTACCGTTCTTACACTTCCATTGTAAATATTTTTTTGCTAAATGTAACAAACTGTAACGTTAACTTAGTTGCTGCCTGGCTTGTTTGGCAAATGAATGTCGGAACCATCACATCTTAATGTTACTCGATGTGGAGGTATGTGTTACAGTGCTCACTTTTGTAGATAGAAGTTTATTAACTTTTAAATGCTGTTGATGCAGTGTATTTGTTACTGAGAGTGTCGTAAAGTATATGGCATTTTAACGATACTGAGGTGATGTTAAGCAGCTGTGATAACATTAAATCTGAAGTGGGGTACAACTGTGTTTAGAGCGCTTTATGCCTTCAACAGGAGCTGGCAGAGTGATTGGCAAGAAAAAAAGGCACTATTATGACTTTTATTTATTTAAAGGGATATTCCACCACAAAATGAAAATGTTGTCATTAATCACTTAACCCCATGTCGTTCCAAACCCGTAAAAGCTTCATTCGTCTTCGGAACACAATTTAAGATATTTTGGATGAAAACCGGGAGGCCTGTGACTGTCCCATAAACTGCCAAGTAAATAACAGTGTCAAGGTCCATAAAAGGTATGAAAGTCATCATCAGAATATTTATTTTCTACTCAAGATAGGCCTATTTTATCATTTGTTTTAGAAATTTCTGTTGCTTACAGAAGAAAATGTAAATCTACAGAATTTTCCATTTTAATGTTGAAGGTAATGTCTGTAAATTTGACAGAAAATGTCCTGATAATTTTCTGCCAGTACATTATCTGTTTTTTTTTTTTATGGAATTTTTTTTTACAGTGCAGTTTTCTGCAGGATTACATAACCATCCCAATTCTAAGGAAAGGTATTACAAGGAAGAAAGGATAAGGCAGCAATCAGTCATCAGAGAGCAATACAACATCCAGCAGGCATAAATCAGAGTGCAGTGCTGCGATATAACCTGCTGCTTGTGAAACAGCCGGAGGGAAACCCTCATAATATGAATTTATAAAATGTAAATTAAACATGAATAATAATAATAATAATAATAATAATAATAATAATAATAATAATAATAATAATAATACATTTTAAAATGAATTAAAATTATAAATAAATAATTTATAATTCCCATGGGTAACTCTCCCCACCCCTCCGCCCACTTATTCCCCCTTAGTGGCATCATTAAATAAATAAAAACAAGAAATGTTGACATAAGACTATTACAAATTATTTAAAATTCTGAACAATTTATATGTAATGATTAAAAAAAAAAGTGATTTTTTTTGCCTGCCACAGGATGCTGTCTGGAACATTCTTAAATCATTTTGGATAACATAATCATCAGGTTTTACACAAATTTGTAAATTTCTTGTCAGCTTGAGTGGTGCTGTCATTAAAAAGCTAATGAATTTTTCAATTAAACTTTTCACTCAATTTGAGGGAAAATGTTAATTAAATAAATACATAAATAAATATATTTATTATTAATAATAAATTATTATTTATGATTAAAATGAATATAAATATTAATAATATATATATATTTTTTTTTTCAGACTTTGAACCCACTGTATATTTTTATATTTTCACTGTATGAATTTCTGATCTTTTATTCATTATATAAAGTTTGTGACTCATTAATGCAAGTAATTTAAAAAAGTTACCCTCCAAGGTGAATTGGTGCTGAGTCTGATGCAACACAGGAGCTGAGAGGCCAGCTAAACCTATAGTCACTCTCCACGTTACCTCTGTCATTCACATGCCTCGACCCAAATCTCATTTCAATGTTCTTTCACAGTCTCACCCCTGGCAGCCCTTGCTACTTACCAACTTTCTGAAAGTGTTTAATTCCCACGGGTAACCCTCCCCACCCCTCCACCCCCTTATTCCCCCTTAGTGGCGGCTGACAGGATTTTTCCACCATGGTCTTACCGTCAGTGCACTCTTCATAGTACCAGTCCAGTTCGTAGTAATCAGCCTCCACAAACCTCTGCATGCTCAGTCTCCTTCAGTCTTGAGCTGCAGCCTCTCCTGTCCGGCGTCTGAGGTCACACACACATACATGTACCCACGGCTGCCCATTCTCCCAGCAGCCTGGTAGCCCGATCTACTGATCTGCCACTAACTAGTCACAAGACATTCTACATACACAAGGTCAGAGAACAAGAGATGAGGAAGGGAAAAATGCAGTGTCTCTAAAAGCCAGCAGTGTTGCGCAAGAAAACTGTACCGCTATAGTCAAGGTTGTATCACACTTGGGAGGGCGGGGGCTACCAGCAAAGCCAGCCAATCAGAGCACACTTCATCAGAGCTGCTTCGTCACAGCCTGACCCTGTCTCCTCATCTCTCCCCATTTCCAAGGCGCCTCCCTATAGAAAGGTTGCCATGACAACTGGCTCTGACTCCAGGCTGTATTAGTGAATGCATGTGTCTGCATGTGCTCTTAGCTTCCTTATGTATTTCCCCATCACTCTTCCATTGATCTGTTCTGCCACGCATCTAGCAGCGGTAGTGATGCATGCGTGGAATCTTTCATTTTGCTGCTCAGCTCAAGTGTAAGTGCTTGTACAGTGATGGCAGGTGTTCTGCTTCTGTCTGCCTGCCAAAAGAAGCAGCAAAATCTCAGCAATTCACTGTGCCAAGAACGGCTACAAATAGGCTGGTGGAAAAAATGGAGACACACTTAAACTGCAGTTGTCCTGGATTTTTTAAATCTTTGATTTTTCTTCTTTAATCTACATAAAGGCTTTTTTATATATATTCATTGCAAACTGAAATACTTTATTGATTTTATTTGATCAAATTGCTTATTTGATTTTACTGAGCATGACGATGTATTCTTGAATGGTGTGAATTATCCAATCACAAGCTTGTGTTCATCTATGATATCATTTTCCTGTGCCGTGGACCTGCTGTTGATGACTTTCCAGTTGCCAGCTCATCGGCTCACAGTTGAAAGGCACACACTGATGACATCATGCTGGTGGGGAAATGTACTTCTGGAGTTGTGTGATATGAGGAGTGATCAGAGGCAAAGGGAACAATCATGCCTATAATTACCTAGTTACCTCTGACTTGATTAGTGCATTCCACACAATCATTAAAAAAAAAATGGATAAAGGACTTTTAAGATTTTTTTTACATTGTACATTTTTTTCATGACAACTAAGTACATAGTGCTTTTTTTTGCAAAGAATGACCCCAATCATCAATATTTTTTTCTAGCACAAATCAGGCAAAAATCATATTCAGTACATTACAAATGACCTTTACAATTAAAAAAAAAAACTACTACTACTACTACTATTACTTATATATTTTGCATTACAGTAATGACATATATTTTCCATATTATTTAGGGCTAAAGATAATGGGTGTTTGTGCCAAACAGTCATAATGTTACGACATGACATGACCACAGCATAGTGTGGCAAAAAAAGAAGCATAATTTTTGGCTTAATTTCTGTATGAAAACTATTTTTTATTTTTTTTTATTTTGTGATTTTGTGGTGACAAATGACTTGGGGAGACTGTCTAGAAAAAAAATAAAGTAACTAAGTAAAGTAAAGTAACTAAAGTATTAAAATTTGCTGAAATAAAAAAGTTACTAAAATTCACACAACAAGAACTCCAGATTAAGCTAATATTAAGAAAGTTAATATTGAGTATCTTTAGATAGTATTGGCAGTTACTTTGACTTGTTGCTTAAAAAAAACAACAACAAAAAAAACAACAATGCAAAACAAAAAGTTTAAAACAAAAACACAACAGGATCAACTGCGCATTTCCAAGCAGCACAGTAGTGGTGTTAATTTCTAAATTAATCAGTATTTTTTAAACAAATCACTTGAGTGAATAATTCAGTGACTCACTCATAATCTTCATCACTTATTGTCACTTACTGGTGTAATGATGCAACTTGAAGAAAGAGCCATTAACAATCCCCATCGCTAATGCACAGACTGTTTGGAATGCCAGAAACACAGACAAGAAGACAAGGAAAAAATAAAAATTGCCAGCGCTGTTGTATTCTAAATCAACTCTCTTGGAATGGCACTCAAAGGGAGAAAAATTCATATACTGCGAGAAATTTGGTTAAAATCATGTTAGCCACAGTCCCTCCCCAACCAAGAGCTGGGCCTTGAACTATTTTTAGCTAAAATATGAAGGAGCTGCATGACAGCTCATACCGTACATTACAAATGACCTTTACAAATAGGATAAAGGGAAGCAGCTCATAATGAATCAGTATTAAGGACAGTCAAACACACTCTACTGTAAAACTCCTGTGATCTATAATCTCTGATAACTATTATAAGGGTGCTCCGATAAGGATTTTTGAAGCCGATCACTGATCATCGATCGCAGGAAGCAGTGCCTGCCGATATGATCACTGATACAGATATTTTGAAGCCTTCTTTTTATCATGTAGAATTTTTTACAGTGATGCTTCAATCAAGATTTTTACACACATTCATTCAAGGCTTGAATTTTATTTTTGATTTTGATTTTGTATGCTGTACTCAAAAATAATAAAATAATAAAAATAAATAAAAGGAAGTAAATAAATAAATGAATGCAACAGTTTGCATTATTATTATTATTATATATATTTTTTTTTTTTGAGTTATGACAACCTCTAATGAAATTATGTTCAACCAACAAACTACATCAAGTTGGAAGAATTTAATAATTTGTAACATAAACATATTTTTAAGTTAATTACTGAAATTAAGTTACTCCAACTAATGGATTTGTCAGTCTGGAACCAATTTATATTATATTTTTTTTCCAGTTTAAATCCACAGCCATTCCAGAGCAGAGGCAAATGTTCAGATTTTGATTAAAGATTACCAAGACAAACAGTTTTTTTCAGCTGATTAACTTGCACGGATTAATTGTTCACATCAAGACTTGCAATGTGCGCTAGTAAAGTAATAAAGTCAATTTTGATTTCATGCGGACTTTAATTGCAACATTTACTATCCTTATCCTGTCCTATGCTAAGCTTGCTGGGAAATAAAAATCCACTACCGAATTTCAAAAGTTAACAAAACAATTTTTTGGAGTTACTGCAACTTAATTTTTTACGAAATTCAAATGAATATTAAGTTAACGTAATGATCAACATTATTATGTCAACTGAACTCAACAAAATAATGTTTGCAATTTAAAAGTTTTGATTAAATTATTCTATTAGAATTTTTAACTTGCAACCATGCATTTATTTAAGTTGTGGTAACAGGCAGCCTTATGTGTGTGCGCTTTGAGTGTGCATATGAGTGCATGGTCTCTAGAAGAGCGTGCAAGTGCTGAATGGTTTAAACACTGGCAAGACTTAAAAAGAAGTGCAAATTATAAACTTTAGTGATGATGCAACACTGCCTCGACTGTGCAAGTGACAATTCCTGTGTCAACTGTGCAGCGTGCAGCTCCTTTATAGTGCAGACGTGATGTGGTGATTTGAAGCCATTTGCACATTTTGAAAGAGAGCACAGTGATTCACTGTTTGTGAAATTACATCTCACAGAAAGTTTTCAAATTTCTTTGTATGTTATTTATTGTACTCTAAAAGACAGCTATAAAAACAGCATTTAAATGTCAAGAAAGAATCAAGGAAGAGTATTATAATCAATCATAAATAAATACAAGGGAACAGAATCTATATATAGCACTGGACATTTTGGAACACATTTGCATGTCTATGTAAAATAATTTTCCAGTGAGGCCAAAACATGATCTCTACATTGTTGACTGCATTCATTTTACTATTTCAACACAGTGGTTAAGAGTCTGGCAGGATGTAAGGTCAACTGCAGATCTGTCTGTTAAATACTGAATAAAATAAAAGTTTTGCATGTGGTGAAATGGTGACGACCTCAATGTTCAATCAAACTCAAGGATAGATCATGGCAAAAGGAACTGATCTAACAGACCTATCAACTGATCCCATTAAAGTGACAGGAGACTCAGCCAATGACCAGCAGTGATGGACGGTTGCCTGGTAATATGACCAAGTGTTGTGGCTACTAAACACAGCTGTCACATACGAACAACTGTACATGTATTAACCAAATTCTGTCTTAAGTATCATACGTCTCTCATAAACTTTTCATGTATACATGGAAAATGAGATCATAAAACAAATCTTCTGATTTAACTTGAGCATAAAACACACATTTCGAAATAAACAAGTTACAAAACTGCAGCACTGAAAAACTTTCTAATAAAGAGATTTTAAGGGCTTTGAGGAAAATATGGTTAGAGGAAAAGACAGCTTCATGAGTGTCAGGAAAGAGAGGCAGGAGAACAATGAATTAAAGCGAGAAAAGTAGAGAAGCAGGATGAGAGCGAGTGGATCTGTGCTTACGGAAGTATTTGAGGGTCTCCTCGATCTGTTCAGTGGTCAGGTCGAGGTTGACGTCGGGTGAGATGAGAGGCGTGTGGAGCCAGTCGTCGTGGTCATAGCCGTATATAGTGTCAGCTCTCAGCTTATAATGAGGCAACTGCTCCTCAAGCAAACTGATGATTTCCACCTCAGGAAGATCAGTGCTGTTACACACATCTGACAAGGAGAGAGAGAAAGCAAAACAAATGGTGAGAAAAATCAGGCATTCGGCATACACAGACATTTAATCAAATGACTCTGACCAGAATAATCTTCATAAAATAAAGTACTAAAAACAACCCAGATAACCATAATAATAACAAATATAAATTTAACCATAACCGTGTTTTATAGAAGTTTACTGGATTAGCAGCAAAATGTGATATAAATAAGATGGCAAAAACATACTTTTTTAATTTTGTTATGTTTGATATTAAAAAAACAACAGATAAAATGTTGAAAATGAAGAAAAAACAAACAAACATTTTAACACTTTTAGTAGTTAAATGTGGTGGTTAGTCTTATTTCAACGGGTCTAATGCGGAAAATTGAGGGCAAAAAGTGTCTATTCCAATTTATGGTTGTAATAACTGTATAATAACAGTGTAATAATATAATAACAATTTACCAGCATTACAAAGATGAATTCAAAGACACATTTGAGACCAAAATAAGCACTTATACATACAAATACATCAGGTTTAGGCTGCCCTCTCATGGTCTGATGAAGAACCACACAGCTAAGCAGAACTTTTTCTATCCAAAACCTTTTAAAACGTTTATCAATAAACTCACAAATAAATTACAAATTACAATCCGGAACAATAAAATGTTTTTGGAATGATAAAACACATAGATGGTGGAACAATACTGAGGTTCAATGTTCAAGCTTATTATCAAGAGGCCACTGTCTGACCAGAATATGTTTATCTGCCCATCCTCCCTTCAGACAACATGCTGTTGTTCAACACATCAGTCTTTCCTCTGTCAGACAAATAGCCCTTATTCCAAACCACCAATACCATTATAACAACTCTCTTCTGTACGTGACTAAACAGCTTCCAAGCAGCATTGTAGGACTGAAATGTGTGGCAAATGAGAGACTCGCAGCATACTTGCGTTTAACTAAGCACACGGGTTTAACCTCTAGAGTGGGACTTGCCTTGCAACAATGCAACCCCCATTACAGCTGTAATGCCAAAGAGATGAACCACTGACAGTCAGCAGAGAGAGAGAGAGAGTCTAGGTGAACTTTGAGTGCACTGATGGCATATGTACAGTATTTGACCATGGATAAAAGCAGTGTTCACCTTTATACAAGGTCATCAAGTTTGTGCTGCAGATACAATGCAACTCCACATTAAGTTTGCATGAATCTGAAAATGCTAAAATGCATGTGGTGTATAATGTATAATATATATATATAAAATATGTTAAAATATTAGTTTAAAGTAAAGAGACATATGTTATAGTGGTTACATTCACAAAGCAGCAGAAAGTATAAAGTTGACAGTCCTGTATTTGAGTGCTTAATACAGGTAAAGGCTGGAATACTCTACACAACTTTTAAAATCGAGGCAGATTTGAAAACACTAGGCCTCATCCAGTACACTTGCTGACTTTATAAACAGTTACATAAGAAAAACTGGTCATCATACACTGAATAACTGAGGATTACACACTACAAGACTTTCAAGTTATTCTGAACACAACAAATTCTAGGAGATGGCTCAAAATATAAGATATCCGCCGACTGGATGGAAACACAGTCTAAAGCTAAAAAAAATCAGAGTCTGTAATTGTCATATACTGTGAGAGTTTCTATGAAGTCCGTCAATTCAAATTTGCAGACTCTGCAGGCTCTGACTTTCTGCAACTAGCAACATCTCCAGACTATAAATTGGGGCAATAATCTGGGGAAAAGTCATGTAGCTCATTCCAGCTTTAGTTATTTTCAGTTTTTTACAAGAGTGACAATCACATTCTACAACCAAACTTACACCTTTAAATTGTCAGGATTCACAATCATATTTTCATTGAACGCCTACTGTGCGAACGGAAAAGCCCTGGACATTTTTCAGTGTTATAGACGCTGTCATCTATAATAATCTGGATATCACCTGAAACTATGGTTTAAGGTGATATCCACAGCTAATGCGCAAATAGAAACTGGGACTGACTTTGGGTAACTCATAGTAGCAACTAGAATACTACATGTAAGGTGTTTTGTGAATGAGACACACCTGTTCAAAATAAATAAAATAAACAATTCAATTAAATAAAATAAATACAAATAAAAATAGAATAGTTAAAGAACTCCAAAAATGGCAAGATCCTTATGGGGATATTTAAACAAATGAAAGATGTTCAGTCACTGTTTCAGCTGCAGCACAAATAGTAAAACAATTTACTTTTTCAACTGCCTTTGTTCCAGACCTTTCCTATTAATTTTCTCTGTAGGGATCTTCAAAATACAAGCCATGAACCAAACCAACCAAAATTAGTCTTTGATTTTAAGCAATATCTGAATGTACTGTACATTAAAACAAGTAATAAAATAAGAAAACATTTTTAGCAGCATACAAAGCAATGCATGTCACAACATAAAACACTGGTTATAAGTGTAAAACAACAACATACAAATAATATATACACAAAATATTTCACATTTATTGCTAAATATATATATATATATAGTAAAGTAAAGTTAAAGTAAATTTTGTGTATAGCACAGGGAGACAGAACTCTGTTCAGTCATTTTCAATGCTTTACCAAACCATGGTACAGTAACAGTGACTTCTCTGATTTGTGGATCTCACTCAAGGATTGTGGGTATGTAGTTTTTCGTCAGAAGTTTTTTGATTAAACATGATACTGCCACTGTAGAAGTCTCTGATCTAATATTAAGTATTTCTTAAACTATATCTGTATTCAGTTATATGCAAGAATAATTTAGAAAAAGAATATGATTGTACTTCCTTAATAGTCTTGTATGGTTCAGGCACTCTTCTCTACTCTATGCTGGAAAGCATGAAGTCCCTGAAATGAAAACCTGCATAGGACTTGAAATGAGGTGTAGTGCAAAAAATTCACCGCAACACACACACACACACACACACACACACACACACACACACACACACACTCACACACACTCACTCACACACACGCACGCACACACACACTCACTCACTCACTCACTCACAGGCTCATTGGATTTTTATGTTTTATGGGGATTTTCCATAGACATGATGTTTATACTGTACAAACTGTTTATTCTATTCCCCAACCCTAAACCTAAACCTCAAAGACAACTTATACACAGCCTAAACTGGTCTCCTCTTTTGTGGTCAGGGGACAGCAATGTGTTTAGATACAGCGTCCATCTGCACTGGAAAGCAACTGCATGTGTAAGTGATTATTTCAGGCTTGTATTTTACAACACTAGTGACAAAATCATGCTGCCCTTCCAGTCTCCTTCACCATTAAAGACACTGTTCCACTCAGAACATCAGTAGAAGATCTATTACAGACACGTGACGAAATACACCGGTTTACAGAAAGTAACAGACCTGTGTTTATTGTACTATATTCTGTGTATTCTGTTTATGCACTCATTTTGAATTTCTGCAGTTTGAAGGACACAATAATACCTAAAACCAGGTACCTAGATGCATGTACAGTGGGGTCCAATTTTCAAATGATCAAGTTTATTGGAATAAAATATACTATCAAAATAATTTCACTAAGACAATAGAATTTTACACACACACACACACACACACACACACACACACACACACACACACACACACACACACACACACACACACACACACACACACACACTCACATATATATAAATATATATATATATATATCAGGGGTGCATGATAAGTATCGGCTGATAATTAATACGCATCTCGTCACTAAAGCCGGTTCTCTAATCAGCGGTAAATTCCATCAGGAGAGTAATTTCATAGAGCAGCTGTTACTACACAGAGCTGTTCTTAACTGACAAGCTGCGCAAATCGGCCGATATTTATCGTGCACCCCAATATATATACCAAATACAGTATTATTAAACTGTCAAGTAATTGCCTTGTACTAAAGTTGCATGTATCAAGATTGTGTAAATGTTTGTGTAAAACCTTATGATAACATAATTGTATATATAATATATCCATAAAAAGCTGCATGTATATCAAGCTTGTGTAAAAACGCAGGTCATCATGATTTGAGAGTGATCCAAAGAGTATGTTGTGCTTCAATGGAAGCATGAAAATCTCACTTTCTACACCAAGTAGGCAATAAAGACAATGCTTCAAATGCTTATTTTATTTTTACCCAAAACATACATAGTTCTTAGCCAATTTGTCTTTTTTTTATGGTGGTTGTTTAATTCAAGTTTTTAATTTAGATTTTGAATCCTACTTTATGTGTGCATGTTGAAAATAAAATAGAAATAAAAACTAGAAACGACTGTCTGGGGTGGGGGGGTGGGCGGGTTATAGACAAAGAATCTCACAGAAAATGACTGAAACTTTCTAATCCAAGTTAAAATTACTCATAAATCATGAACTGTAACATAAAGGCATTAAAAAAAAATACAATCTGCCAACTTACAAACTCACAGTTACATGAACCCTAAAGACAAACAACTTAGCCTTAACCCTGAAGCACAGAAGGTCATCTTCACAAAATCTACAGTTGGACACCGCTGATAAAAAAGTCAGATAGTGAGTAAAAGTCCAGTGAGAGTGAAGAACAGCAGTACTCACTCATGGTGCTGCAGCCACGGGCTCTCTGTTCACTCTTCCAAACTTACATTTTCCACTTCTTCAGGATCAGACAAGGCGTCGACAGAACGAGTGGTTATGGGAGAAAGAGAGGGAGAGTGAAAACGAGGGAGGAGGCAGTGAGCAAACGCGGTCACAGCCCAGTCATGTCTGGCATGCTGATGACACCAGTCACATGGCCCCTCACTAAACATAGTCTGAATCTCTCTCAGGCCAGTCAGCTTCGTTGCTCATTGTTCCTGTCCTCCTGACCCTGGATCAGTTCTTTCTTTTTGTTAAAAAACATATGTGACTTACAGTACTTCATGCAAAACGGGCTGCAAATGAGGGGTTTTAGGGGGCGTGTGTAAGGCAGGAAGTTAGACAGCCTCAGGGGAACTGGCTCAGAAATAAATCTAGCAGTTTAACAGCTGTTGAGCATGTCAGTGAGCATACGAAAGAAAAGGAAGAGAAGAAACATAACTATCTAAACAATGGTACATGCTTGAATTTACATAGTATTTTAAATTTAGGTCAAAACGTCTGGAAACATAGAATTCAAAATATATATAATACATTAATAATAATAAAAAACAAATTTATTATTATTATTATTATTATTATAAAATACTCAAATAATATGCCATTAATAAACACAAATATTTAAACAATGAATATTTAAATATTTAAATAAGGAACCTAATGAGAATGAACTTGGCCTTAACCCTGAAGCACAGAGGGTAATCTGCAGTACACATAAAATTATTATTATTATTATTATTATTACTAAACAAACTGTAAATAGTATATAAAAATATTATATAATATTAAGAAATGTTTAACAAAACTGAAAATATTATAATAATAAAAAAAACTTTTCACACCAATAATTATGCTGATAAAATAATGCAAAAAAAGAAAAACAGCAGCATCAGTATACAGTACAAGTATGAAAAACAATAGCATATATATTTATGAAAAAATTATAGTATATTTAATTTAACATTTTAGATTTCTCATATAAATATGCAATTTACAAATATAAAAATGTAAACTGTAAATGTGATTAAACAAAATAAGAAAGAAATTTTTTTGAAGATGAATTGTGGCAAAGTCTCGCAGCAATAACTTTCCTCAACTAGAATTTCTCTCCCTCTTTCTCTGTAGCAGAAGCCAAACAGAGAATGTCAAGGTGGTTTAATGTCAGTGGCTGCTACTTTAGTTAGAACTGAAGTTCAGAACGTGGTTAAACTTTTGGCCACAAGCTGCAGACAACTCTTAATCATCTAAAAACACACAAACAACAAACATTAATCTAGATATAGATACAGTCAAGTCACAGTTTTTAGTAGACACTCTTATCAAAAGTAATTTCAAAAGCACTTTAGCTTTGCATGTGACACAGTTGACAGATGGTAAGCAATTAGCACACAATTCAGAAGGTTACCTGATAGAGAACACCACCTGAGTGAAAGGAATTACCTTATTACCTACACACCTATAAAACACTAAGCAATGACAGCATTTAAATGTTTCAGTAGATGAACTAAGTCAAAACAGGACTTTCAATACAGTTTACAATAGTCTGTATAAGATCAAGTCTAGTAGAGGTGAAAGTGTATGGTTATTTTCCTAATGTACCTGGTTATTTTCCTAATGCGTTCTCTATTTATTTGAGGACACAAAAGGCTTTCATGACTCAGCAGTAAGAACCTGAGAAGACATGTGGGAAACGCCAACGTGCATCACAACACATGCACAGATGACTGCCATAAGGAGATGAATGGGAATCTTTGGGAAAGAGCCAATCAGATGGCAGTCGACAGCTGCTGAAATGAAGTGTAATGCCATCTCACTGTAAATCTCAAATACATTTTAAAGATTTGCCAATAAGATTGCAAGTTACTGTTGGAGTTGGGGAACAAAAATGAGCTGTTAGCACACAGAGAACAATGTACAAATTTGTCCTGGGTCATACCTCAATCCAATCCAAATCCTGTAAATTAAGGCTAAAAAAAAATCAGAAATAAAATTAAATTTAAAGAAATAACCAATATTACACAGCCTTGCCAAACCACACAGACAGTGGTTCATTGCTATGACAACGGCAGTCAAACAATATCTCTGTTTTGGGAATTCTGATCTTTTCTGCGAGTCAGAACAGACTGCTTGACCTCAGTGACTGCATCAAAACTAAAGATGACTATACAACTGTATTAATCCTCAAACACAAACTTATCCTTGAATGAGTGTGAGTGTTGACTTGACCCAGACCAAACCTGTTTCTGAGGACAATACTGGACAAATTCAAAGCCTACTGTAGTTAAGAAAGTAAACAAACTAAAAGAAGCATAAAAATGTGGTCAGGGGCAGAATAGCTGGTGTCTGACATGTGAAGTTATCCATTGCAACACTAATGATGGTATTCCTACATCAAAGCACAGACTACTTGACAGTTTCCTTAAATGTCGCAACATCTCACAGCTATACATCATGTAACACAAACCACAAAAATGAAATTCACATACGATTTTAAAACACTGTTTGTTGATTTTTGATGGTGTAATGTTTGAGAGATTGTCAGAGAATATATCTGAAAGTCTGACATTACACAGCAACACAAGTACATTGTTTTAAAATATTACAGAGCTCAAAAGTTACATTTCCTATAAAGTAAGCTCCATTCTATGTGGAAGACCTTAGCAAATTGTCTGAACCACACAAACACAAAACATGTAACTATTTAAACTCAATTTGAACTTCAATACTTCAATTTGAACTATTTAATGAATATGTGTCAAAGTTCAAAAATGGAAGCCAGCTGAGAGATAAAATATAAACCTGCTCTTCAGACATGTCTGCCTGCTGTATCTCACACAGTTACTAAAAGCAAACAAAGGTTACAATTCTCACTGTTTAAGAACTGCTGCAAAAATGTGTGAAAATGCAATGCAACAGCCATCACCATTAACTCTGGACATCCACTAGATGGTAGTGTCGTGTCCGGTCAGTTTAAAGAAAAGTAGGTCAGATGATCTAAAGCTTTACATATGCTAATGAGCCTGTATCATTACAACACTCTAACCGACATATCTTATCACATATGAAAGCAAAACACTGAAAACACAATGCCGTGAGGGGGGTGGGCCGATTATCTCACTCACTCACCGTCTGCCATGCCCTTCAGTTGAGGAAGGGCTGGTCACAAAATCTCCCACATTTCCTCTAAGCAATGCATTTTCAGTCTGGCTGAAGACATTATTACTTACCTTATGAAGTATATATTTAGAAAAATTAATACAAATCACAGAATTAAGCCAGCACTAGCTAATACAAAGAAAAAAAGACTTGTGATTTTCTCCTAGCGGATAATAAACAGACAAAGAAATCCCATAAGCAAACACTGAAGGAAGGGAGTCAAGCTGTATCTCTGTATTAGAGGTCGACCGATTGATCGGCCAGCCGATTAATCAGCCGATTTTGGGCATTTTTTAATTAACTGGCATCGGCCGATTGTGCTGCATATTAGGCCAATTTATAGGCAGACTCACCGGTGGGCAGCTAAGCATTGCTGCAGAACTCCCACTGAGGCTGCGTGAGAGATGGAGAAGCTCACACTCTGCAGCAGCGGCTTGTTCACACACAGCTTCAGCTAATGGCAGGGCAAAACAGCCCATTTCGGAATTAAGCTTTTACCCTATTAGATTTGATGCCGTAAAGTTATCATATTCATAAGTGCAACAAGTCATTTGCATGTGAAATAGAAACACGTTCAATTCAGACGAAACTTCTGTGCTGATTATAACGTGCACGTTAACTTTCCTCATGAAATGCTTGTGTATGTCCGACAATATCCTCCACGATGTCATCGCTCATGGCCAGCGCACTCTTAAGCAGTTAGGAGCAGATGGCTGTGTGTTTTTTTTGAGTTATTTTTTTTTTGTTATTACTTTGGGGTTTTGATTTATAGCAGTGTCCAGTGTTTCCTTTACATTGAGTTATTTGTGATGGCTTGTCACTATATCAGAACCGCCACAAATAGATTTTCCAAATTTTGAAATTTTGCAAGCCCTGCAAAACCCTGTCAATTACAAACAACAACCTAACATTTCTATCTGCAAATGTAAAAATCTAACTATGATTACAATAGTAACAAGAAAACAATTGCAAAATCTAAAGTCTTGGTACATGTACTTTTTCGAAGTCAGTGCGTAGGAAGCCTCTCACTGCTTCATTAAAGACTACTTGTCAGGAGCAGGAAAAAATGGCAGCCTAGTATTTACACTATGCAAATTCAGTCAACTGACAGTCTGTGATAACAGCAGAGGAAATCTCAGGAAGGCCTTGAATGGATTAAATCATAGTTAGTGATTACAGCTCAAGTACTCACCTTAAATAAAACCAACCCACCAGCCCCAACTCATTTAATGCACAAAAGAAACTCAAATGTCAGGGATCTCAGTCAATATTAAGAATGCATTTTAAAATTCATATTGATAAGCTGATATTTATTTTCATGTCATAGGCGAATACTGGCAAATGACAATAATTAATAAATAATTGTTTAAACAATTGTTTAAATAAAAATATCTTCCCATTTAAATATATCATCATCATCATCAAATTATATTATGAAAATGAGAAATATTGACTGATAACCCATTTGGTACAGAAATATTTTGCAACTTCACAATTTAATGATCTTCACATACTGTAAGTCCAGCATAGAGTTACATTAAATGCTTCATTGTTCTAGAATATAAAGGTGCTTTCACAGTGCATGACTGATCTGTGGGATCAACTATTACAAATAAGGCTGGTACAACCCATTACAAATCAGAACTCTGACAAAAAAAAAAAAAGGGTGGGAAAGAGACCTCGGAAAGGTTACTTTTTTAAATCAAAACATATGTATATATATATATATATATATATATATATATATATATATATATATATATATATATATATATATATATATATATATATATATGTTTTGATTTAAAAAAGTAACCGTTCCGAGGTCTCTTTCCCACCCTGCCTTTCTCTCTGGGGAAATTGTAAACCAGGGAAGTGACCAAAAACAATCATCTTGAGTCTAAATTCTCATCACACATAATTATAGTAGGGTTACACAACTACAAACACTTAAAGATGAGCAGAGAAAATTCACAAGAGCCTCTTTGTCAAGGGCTAAAAGCTGGTGCCAAAAAAATTCAGTTACACTTGCCAATTACGTTAAATTTATCTCCAATGAATGGAATGAAAGCAGTTGGATGCACAGTCCTATTCAAATGCACTGCTGTACTATTGTCCATATATCCACAGTATAACACACACACACACACACACATACACACACACACACACACACACATATTACTGCACTGGATGGAGACCTTTTTATGAAAATGTACTTCTACAGTAAAAATGATGAGTACTCCATACTGCAGATGAGATGATGAATACTGAGCAGTCCAGAATGCATATGCTAGTAATGAACATTGATGCATGGCAAGATCTTTGAACTTTAAAAGCTTGGTTAAGACCAGGTTAAATTAGACAACCAGTGTATAGACAGACAGTCCATTAAAAACTTCTTTAACTCAGCTCAGACACAAAAAAGCAAATCCGACAGGAACAATTAAAACATGTTTCTACATGTTTGTATACAAGTTTGATTATTATATCCAAAAATAAATAGTAATTGATTTTAAAAGTTTGGACTCTGTTGTTGATTTTAACCTTTAATATTGCCAATTTACAGATTTCCCACAGCTTTAGTTGTGAGATTTTTTCCTTAAGAAATATTGACACATACTGTACCTGATATATATCAAAACTAAACAATACCTAACTAAACAGCCTGAATCATAAGTGACTCAAATCATGAAATCTGTGCCAGTACCTATAGTTCTGTCATGACAACTCTCGGAGAGTTTAACATGGTAATATACATGGCAATTTTAATGTATTTGGTCTTGGCCAAATCTGTTAAGTTGCTGCGGCAGAGCAAGTTCTGAGACTTACTACTGCCAAAACATCCACAGGTATGCTGCTGAGAGCATAAAATAAATACTGCAGCTGCACATATAAGATATATGAAATAACACCCATATACAACATATATGAAATTACTCAATAGCAGATACAGGTGGAGCTGGGGAAGGTGGAGGGTTTCTGAAGCGCACTGCAAGCAATAGCCAAGTATTTTAATGTTAAGCAGCAAGCTCATTGGCTGCTGGTGTGAAAAGAAACAAATCAGCTGCGCCATGTGAATAATGATGTCATGTCAGATTAAGGGGCTGTTCACATGTCGCGCCTAAAAACACGTGGAAAACGTTAGGCGGGCCACTTTCTGCTTTTTTCCCAAAGCCATCTGCCGTTGCTAAGCAACCATGACCTGCGCTCTCGATGAAGACGCGGAAATTTCATAAATTTCATCAAAGGATAAATGCATTTGCAGCACTAAAAATCGCTTGCAGTAGCTCTGCTACTAAATTAATTTAAAAATGGCTATCCATATACAGCTATGATCAGCTGTTCCTTCATCTTAGCTGAGCTTTCAATGTTGTTACAGGATAGGATTAATCTGATTGGTTGATTCTTGTCATATGACCTGCAGCACGCTTGCGGCATTCTTAAAAATTGAAATGTTTTTATCTCGATGTGGCGTGGACACGCCTGGAAAAGATTGCTTCCATTATGAGCGTGCCTGCTGCGTGTCTTAACTGAAATATTGAACTTGAGTGCGCAAAAGACGCAATATGTGAACGGCCCCTAAGTTAGCACCTGTCGACCTGCGCCATCTAGAGTTTCATGACTGAACTTTGGATTCTAATTGAGAAAAAAACAATCAAACAACAGCAAATTATTAATGACAGTTATTATAAATACATTTTAAATTGCATGTACTCTACAAAGCAAGCTTGGCTTTAAAAATCGTCAAGAGAAAAGTTACTAATGAAGGGGGAAAAAAACAACACACAATAAGAATTAATAGGAAGTGGCAGGTCTGTTAATCTGCATTTACACTCCAAGACTTAATGCAAAGTTCTATTTTGATATAACAGATTTCTTTCTTGTCACGTCCATTGCTATGGTTATCAATTATCACCAGTTCAGATCCCATTCCTTATTTAAAGGGGTTGTGCATTCGTTTTTTTTTTTTTACTGTTCTCAGAAGTCCACTTTTAATGTTATCAAGATCTCAACATTAGGAAAGAGTGGATGAACTTCATTTTTAAAAGAGTTGCAGACCACGTCAGTAAGAACTTGGTCCATTGTTTTATTTTGTACTGTTATCAAAATACATCATAATTTAGAAGCAATTGGCTATTATCTGTCCTGTTTTGACCCACGCACTGAAACGCTCTGTTTGAATAGGTGTGGCAGATTGTAGACTTGGAAGTAAACGCCCACTGCTATGATTGGCTGACAGTTGTTTATGTTTGACAGCCTACATCCTTCATAGATGGACACTGCTGTGATTAAGGTTAAAAATGCATAAATACTTACTACATATCAAACGATCAGTAATAACAGACAACGCAATAGAGACCATATAATAAAAACAATTACTCACAATTGTGCGTTGCGACATTACTGTCGGATCCAATTTAGTCAGCATAGCATCGTCTTTTAGTTTCAATCTGGCTGGAAATCCTGTGTCAAATTTGGTCTTGTTTATAAAATAAGCCACAGTAAAATGAGGTGAACAAAGGACCAAGTTCTTACTGACGTGGATTAGAACTTCATTAAAAATAAATGTAAATCCACTCTTTCCCGATGTTGGGATCAGAAGCAAGGAAATGCAAAGACTGTTTTTCCACAATTTGGCACTGTCCAGTGTCTTGTTGTCTTCAGATCCATCTTTATTGTTTAGTTTCTGGGTAGACCTGGATTTGCCGCCCTCATTGTTTACTTACTGCAGGCGCAAATCGGTGGGCGGAGCTAAACAGGCAGTGATGTAGAAGCAGGCGTTGATCTTCTGTGGAGGCGGTAATAGCCACACTATTATGTCATAAAGTGGCACATTCCACAACCTGTCGTTTTTGCAGACTGGCTTCTTTTTATGCTGTTTTTAGTCTAACAAGAAAGTTTTGAGTTCTGAAACATACAGGATGTTTTTATAGTACAATGATCTCTTATCTGTCAAACTATCAAGGGAATTTTGATTTCTCAATTCATGTCCCCTTTAAATACGGTTGTCAAAAACCTCAAAAGGCAAAATCTTATTTACAGAATTTTAAACTTTATACTTGTTGGTTATTATGAAAGGATTCACAATCATGCAGTACTCAGCTCATGCTAAAAAAACAGAAAATGATGACACCTCTGATTGGCCATTGCATTCATGCACTCAATTGGCTAGAATGCTCAGTACTTGGTACAGTACAGCTGAAAAAGCTGGTTTTGTTATGTTTTTAAAATGTCAGTATTGACAACGCGGTGTCAGAACAGTCTGCATATCATCACTGTAACCATATCATCATTGTAATCAACTGACCTGAGCACCTCTACAACACTGGAACAAAGAGCCACAATTCCAGCCAGACAACAGCTATTTTTAACACTGTAAGTGGAAAACTTCTGACTCTGAGAGAGAGAGAGAGAGTTAGTGGGTCAGCTCTTTCCAAACGTATGACCAAGGGGAAAAGGGTTTATGTCAGAGAAAAGATTTAGAAGTCTTTTACTGCTGACCCAGATCAGTTGAATGTGTCACATAATAATAATAATCAAGATGACCAGAACAGAATCCATCACTGACGCTAAAGAAACATGAGACTAATGACAGCACAGGTCAGGCA
The DNA here is from genome assembly GCF_018340385.1 of Cyprinus carpio. NCBI lineage: Eukaryota > Metazoa > Chordata > Actinopteri > Cypriniformes > Cyprinidae > Cyprinus > Cyprinus carpio. The sequence continues at coordinate 1,991,017 of NC_056587.1, forward strand.
TCAGTTGTGGCTCAGAATCATGCAGCACAGATAATAAAGTTTCTGACTCTTGAAGTGGCCTAGTTTCATAAATAATAGAGCTGTGTGTGTGTGTGTGTAGGCTGTCCGTACAGCATTACTCATGCTGAAAAACTGAGGGGAGAACTGTAGGAGTCACTTAGTCCTTCAGAAAGCCTTATTAGAGGCAACAGGTTACTTTTCAGTAAGAAGACATTTTTCATTTCTCACTTTTTCCAAAAGTGATGTATATGCATGTACAAAACTTTTTTTCATTTCTCACTTTTTCAAAACTTTTTTAATTTGTGTGTGTGTGTGTGTGTGTGTGTGTGTGTGTGTGTGTGTGTGTGTGTGTGTGTGTGAATAATTTGCATGGGGCAATTTAAGCAAAAATGGTCTAACTTCTATATACTTTCCCTCGCCAAACAGTTTCTGGTAGCCATTGACTTCCATAGTATTTATTTTGATACTATGGAAGTCAATGGCTACCAGCCATGGCTACCATTTTTTTGTGTTCATATAGATTTGGAACTTGAGGGTGAATAAATGATGAAAATTTTCAATTTTGGGTGATTTATCCCCAAGTAATCCCCAAGTATAAGTAATTTACAAAAGACTTAATTAATGTGAAATCATCTTTTTTGTTAAATGTAAAATATTTTTCACACTTCATGTTGATTAGCAAAAAAAGAAAAAATCCAAAAAAAAAAAATAATAAAAATAGAACATTTCCAGTAATGGACACAGTTCTATGATATAATCAATATAACACCAATGATGCCATGATGGTAACCATGCCAACCCACACCAATGACCCCATGCAGTTTCACAGTCCAGCTGGACTTTGCACACTCTTACCTGTGATGGTTTCTGCATCCCTGCAAATCCTGGAAGCATAATTGACAGTGGCCTCACTTACATACTGCTCCTCCTGGTGGTCTTGAGCAGTGGTGTGTGTGTTCCAGAGCTGCTGGTAGTGAGGATGAGGGTTCTGGGGAGAGAGAGGGATGGGCAGGGCTGAGGCTGTGGCAGTGGGGGGCGATGCTGCGGTGTCCAGCTTGACTGCTTTTCACAGGCCACCAGGAGCCATAGGACAGCGCCCAGAGAGAACACTCCGACAGGCCGTCTGGCAGATGTGTGTTAACTCTCTGTCAACAAATCACAAGCATCTCTGATAGGACGGATCTGGAAAGGAAGTGGAAGGTAAGAAATGTAAAGGCAACAGTCACTGGGTGGAGGCTCATTTCTAAGAAGAATATAGTTGACAAATTTTCAAAGTTGTCTCAGCATCAGTAATATTCTGCTTGTCAAAAATTTTAGCTTGTCAAAATGTCAGAATAAAACAACACTCCTCATATCATAATGAAAGAACAATCCTCATTAAAAGGTTGGGATTATTAAAAATAAAGTAATTAAGAATTAATTAAACATGAAGCAATTAATTGTTAATTACAGACAAAAGGGATTAACTTTTATTACTATTTATCAGAAAACAAAAACAAATCAGATTAAAAAAAAGTTATTGCTATTTGGAAAAGTTATTATGATCAGATAAATAAATAAATAAATAAATAATAAAAAACAACAACAAAAATATAAAAATTTATGTTATAAATATATAACATAAAATAAAATATATAACATTTTTTAGTTTAATAAATAAATGAATAAATGTTCCTGAAAATAATGATTAGGACATGTTCACTCGTGTTGTTAGTTTTACAACAACTGTTACAACAATTTACATTACATTTTGTTTCCATTACATTTAAACGTTTGTTGAAAATTGCATAAACATAATCATTAAAAAACAAACAAACAAAAAAAAAAAAAAAAAAAAACTTATCCTCCACATGTGATGCACAATAAAGCACCACAGGATTCTCAGGAAAGTCTTCAAATCAATACAACAATTAATTTGGGCCTAGTGAATAAAGAATGAAATCAGTCTGCTCTCATCTCTCACTTCCATTCAGTCAGTCCTGTGATTTACTGTTGTACTGGGATGGGATCAGCAGTTAACAACAAACTGACAGAGTGTCAGACAAAGCCATTAGGACTGCCATGTCTGCCAAAGCTGTACGTTACAGCAATCAATCCCAGCCCTGGTCAACCAAGGCCACAACACAGCAGAATTCACTGTCAAAGCAGTGGAGTGCTAACAAAGACGACTGCTGATAAAGTTACAACTGAGCTTACTAAATGGATATGCCAGGGAAACATAATGTGTGTAATAAGCATGATGCAGTTTGTAGCACAGTACAAGCACACACACGTCACACACTGAAAGAAACTAGCTAGCTTTAGAAGCTGGTATATCCAAAAATCCACCAACAGGAATTACACTGATAATGCATTATTAGACATTCATCCACCTAAAAAAAGTGTTTGAACTTTAGGGCCAAAACAGCACACAAACCAGATATTTCTGCTTTTGAACTCCAGTGAATACCTTGCTCCTTAGACTTTAAATGTGATTTCATTAAAGTAAACATGATTCCGTCCGTGCTGTAGATTAATTTGAACTTGTTTTAGATAAAGGGATAGTTCACACAAAAATAAAAGTTCTTTCATCATTAACTTAATCTTATCCTTCCAAACCTGAACGACTACTTCTTTAAACAGTGAAAGAATATATTTATTTAAGTCTCGTGTTTTTGGATACAAATGGAAGTCAATGGCAATCAAAACTCTTTGGTTACCAACATTCTTCAAAATATCTCCTCCGGTGTTCCACAGAAGTCGGTCAGTGATACAGGAACAACATGAGTAAATGATGACAGAATTCTCCCTTTTTTTGGGGGGGGGGGTGAACTATCCCTTTAAAGGTCATCGCACTTTAATCTATGTTATCTTAAAAAATAAAGTGCAATCGGAGAACTTCTATACCTTCTTGAAAATGGCTCTGGCAAACTTAACTTTAAGAATTTCATTAGTTTTACAAAAAAGTGGAACTGCGATAACACTTTGAATTAAAATGTGACTCATAGATTTGATTTCTGGCAGTAAACACACCCATAAGAACAGATTTTTCCACACAGAAAGCACTGGTGTCCATTCTTATTCCTTGTTCTTTATCATTGCCAATTATGACCTCATATGTAATATGATGCCATGAGGAACATGACGGGGGTATTCGCTCATGCTTACCATCTCCACAAACATATAGCCTTTCCAAATGCTTGGAACTTTCCAAATGCATGGAAGATGCACTTTCCGGTGCATCTTCCAGTGGAAATTCTCTCTTGAAACATGGCTTTTCCAATCTAATGCATCATTTAGACTTTTTTGAGGGTTGCCTAATTCAGACAAGAATTCTGAATCGAATCTGAGTCCTTTTAAGGTTCTGTACATCAAGAGTATGACTTTTGATGAGCTGCTCAAACTTGGTGCAAAGGTCCAGTATGATTAACAGGTTAATAAATGAATGAGGAGAGTTTATCTTCTGAATATCTAAAGGTGGCAGTAAAACCTTGGACTGCAAATTCACAGTCACTCCAAATACAGGAGCATCACACTAATCAGCGTAACACAAGGTGAGATCAGAGGGAATACAGCTATTTTTGAAACCGACTTCATAGATTCTGGCTTCTATTCTATTCCATGTTTTTTTTTTTTGTTTTTTTTTTTTTTTTTTACAAAAAACATATGAATATAGTAATACAGCACACAGTACTGAGCTGAGCTCTTTTCGCATCTTATTGTGCTTTAACTGTCAAAAGCACACAGGGTTCAAATAAACACAGTCAGTTACATCTTAAGTGAGAGTAAACAGTTGAGAGAAAAGTTGATGTGTGTCAGTCTAGTGGATCTGTGCATTATGTCTTAAAGTGACAGCAACCTAAAAAAAAACCTGCTGCTGTCTACATTGTTAATGTGAATCAAACAAAAGAAAAGGAGAAAAAAAACATTCACTGCTCTTAGCTGAGGAATTTTTGTAGCTTAAATAAAGATCAATACATACAGTATGCCCTATACAGTAATGATTACACAATGTTTTATTTTTACATTTGATTATTCAATTCATACTTGAATGCTGCAGTTTTTTTCTATTTGTATCTTTCTTTTATAGTATTTGTTCTATTGTTTGTAATAATTATATGAAATGCAATCAGATAATGCCAAATAACTTATAATAAGTGTAATAAGTTATATATAAATAAGTGATTTATTTTTGCTATATTGCCCATCCATATGATACGACAAGGTGTATCATGGTATTATCATCTGATAATATCTCTATACCAAGGGACTACCAAAGAACTTTATCTAAGGCTTTGAACTGTAAAGTCATTATTTGCTGTACATAATGTGCATAAAGTGTGCTTCTAGCTCTAATAAAATAGATTTTATGACATGTGTGATATTGTCTTTGGAAACTCTGAGGGTTTCTGTCATACCATTTATCAGTGAGATCCTTTCATTTTGGTATCTGAACCAAGAGCCCATCCATATGATCCATAGCAACCAAACACTGCAGAAGAGATCTGGAGGAATCCTGTCACACACACTTGACACTTAAAAATGACCAAGCTGTCATGTTAAAATAAATCTAAACTAAACAAATTTAATCTCAATTTTAAATAGTTAAACAAACAAGCAAGTATACTCAGTTTCTGCAAAAACATATTATAAAACATAATTATGACCTCCCAAATGCCTTGCCATCCCTGTTCAAAGGCAAAGGCATTATCTTTTTAACATACTGAGAAAAATACTAATCAGTATCATCCATGTGTCAGGAGTATTCTCATGACATCATCGGCCTGACACTCTCATCATCACATTCACCTTAAAATCCAACATTAAGCAAAACAAAATCCAGGATTACGAAACCATTTTCATTTTTGTGCCTGCAGTAACAAGATTCTGCTTGTTCATATCAAAGTCAGTTCAACCCCGTACAGGCCATACAATGTCTGTCTTCATGCTAATGCACTTTTACAAAGAGGCATTGCCTAATCCTGCTGACAGCATTGTTTTCAAAGAATTGCACATGAATCCAAGAAACCATAAATGGACTGACATGACATCATAATAAATCAACTGCCATGAGCAAGTATTGGTGCTCAAAGCCTTTGTGCAACTACTGCCACTTTAACTATAAGACTACCAAGAAGATAATCTACTTTAACAAAGATGCTGTAAATGCAGGGTTTGTTTTCAGGATTGTTTTCTATTAAGTCATCATTAATAATGAGGAATGATCCTTCACTGCACCTCCCTAAATGTCTTAATCAGATTTGCTGTGGTATTTTGTACTAAACAAAGGTCTGGACCACCCCTGTGATTCTGCTGATTACACCATTCAGAGCAGTTCCTGCTGTAGAACAGCATCATGGGATAAGAATAAAACACAAGACTGCAGCAGAGGGGACTTCCTGTATGCTGGACTGTGTGGGTGAATGTTCACAATGTATAATATGAACAATATATCAGGGGTGTTTCCTCCGAGGGAGGCAGAGTCTCCTAAAAATATTGGATGAGAAAAAAAAATTCTAGTACAAAAATAAATAAACACCAACATTACACAATATAACATAAAAAAGTGTATAAATCACTTGTTTTTCTAAAGAAACATTATTCAATAGTGACACCAGCAGGTAAAGTTACAGCAGGAGTCCACGCCTCTCTCACCTCCCCTGAGCCCACTGAGTTTTAAAAGACACCATAAGGTGTGCGGTGAGTTTGGTGGGGGGTAATTCAGAATGAATGGGGGAAAATGACGTGAGAGGAGGCAATGCCTCCATTGCTTTATGACTGGATATGACTGGTTATGGTCAGCTGTGATTGGTTCATCAGATAAATCCTGCCACTTGTGTACATAAACGTTCCACATTCACGAATCAGTCTGAATGAACAATATAATGGCATTAATGGGAAGACTAATTTAAAGAAGTAAGTAAACAACTCACACACTTATTATCACTCTGTCTGTCTGTGATGAATATTCACTGAGCTTTGATGACTGATGATACTAAAAATTAAAATATAGTTAAAATGTAACTATTAAAAAGAATAGCTGAACATAAGTTCACAAATAAAATATATTGTTTAAATTGTTACTGCCTTGCGTTATTATTTTGGAATAAATGTAAAATGCTTAAAATACTAACTACCATACTTGGCTTTAATAAACAGAGTATTGATTATACTGTTAATGTAAAAATATAAAACATAATTTTTTTTTGTTGTTTGTTTGTTTGTTGTTGTTTTTTTCTGGTAGTGTTATGTTTATTTAACTAAGAAAATGTGACTGGGACAGGAATGTATATTTAATATAAAAAAAGGACTTTGCCTCCTGATTTCAGAACATACATACATACATACATACATATATATACATATACATAAACATATATGTGTGTGTAAGTTTTTCTCAACCCTGAAGTACTGTATCAATACTGATGCGAGTAACGAAAATCAAATACAAAATATAAATACTAAGATGTTTTATTTACCAGTGATTTTGTTTCTTTGTCAAAAAAAAAAAAAAAAATGCATTGAATTGGATGCATAACCTATGTTAGCGAATATTTGTGTAGGACAGAACTATTTTCCTGCTCATCTGAACACATGCAAATGCTGCAAGACAGAACCAATCAATCACAGAGAGTGTTCACTCACTTCTGACAGTGTATTTAAACAGGGCTGCATTTCCCAAAAGTAAGAAATTTATGCTTTTGGGAACAGCAGCTCAGAACAATGCTTATCAGAAAAAAAAAAAAAACAGAAAAAACATCTAAGGCTCATCTAAGTCTGACAGCTTACAATATGCCCCACATGGTTTGTGATAGACTGTATGTCAAATCATGTTGCTTTTTAGTTTATCTATTGAATACCAGCATTTCTATTAGAAAATCACATTGTTATCTTTCAGCAAACATTTTGGCATCTTTTTGTTATCATAGGATATTTAGTCAATGTGTGAGTAATGGACTATATTCACCACAGCTCCCTTGAGGTGGATCAATGGTTGGGTCTCCAATTCAACGCCATTCTTTCACACCCTGCGGCCCAGACCCGTCTCATGTTCTAAAGGGGTTATGTGATGCCTTTAACCTCTCATCTGTCTATAAAGCCCAGCTATTAAGATGCAGGCAAATGAAAAACACATCAAAGAAGCAGTGTACACTCAAAACAAAACACCTGCTGACTCAACAGGATCACAGATCAGAAACAATGCCACATGCAGGTGTGATGAGTGGGAATTTTAGTTACCATGACAACCAGAAGACTGCATGATCTCCTCCATAACTGCTCACTGTTTTCAGTAACACTTTGTTGGAAAGGTTGTATAAATAAATAAATAAATAAATAAATAAAGACTCCCAGGTTTCACTTTATCATTTAAGATGTCTTGCAGGAAACACTGAACCTAATTCAGAAAACATTCCCAGGAGTCTCATGTCTGATGTCTAAACATATGTTGGATTAAAAAATATTTTGACTAAATATCAACCTATCATTTTGCCTGCAACATTGTTTTTAAAAGCAAAGACAATACTTTAAATTCACTAAACAGAAAAAAAAATGTAAAAAATGAAAAATGAATAATTATTTTATTCAATCTAGCAACTTCGAGTGATTCCCAAGAAGACATGTCCAAGACATATTTCACCCTAAAATGAAAATTATTAAAATTATATATATTACAAAGAAACTGAATAAATATTTCACCCTAAAATTAAAAACAGTGACAAATATAAATATAAATGTACTGTAAATGATCCTGTCTTGCCCCAACAATTTTATTTTTAATTTTAAATTAAACATAAATAATTTGATCAAATATTTCACTCTGAAAGTTATAAAAAATGTTTTAAAAATATATTAAATTATTTAAATTGCAGAAATACAATGACACCAGTTTTAAGGATTATCAAGACGTTTTGCATTGTGTTATTATTATTATTATTATTATTATTATTATTATTATTATTATTGTATAGTAATGTATAGTAATAGAAATCATTCTGACGGACACAAATATTTTATTTTTATTAATATATTAAATAAAACTAACTTGATAAAATAAATCAATTACTGCAATTACTACCATGGTGTATAAATACATGACTTTTTTTCTACATTACAGTAACAATAATTTTTTTTCTTTTTCTTTTTGATTAGAGTAATGATATGGTAAGAGGTGATTCATTGTCTTTATGAAAACTATACTATAAACATTTATTAAAAACATGGATATGTTCTTCATAGGTTTATGAGTTTTTCGTATAATGCAACAATATTCAGTTTTTATCAATTTACCTGAAACTCAAGCAGGAATCAATAATCTCCCCAACAGACAAACTAAAAAGCTGTTTTGGGAATATCATGACCTTACAACACATTATCCACCAGCCATGTGCAGAAAGATGTCCATAAACTATTAATAAAGTGACTACTTAGTTCACAGCAGAATCAACTGTAGCTTTAATGCTATAAAAGCTTTAATGCTCCAACAAAGTTTAACAAGTGTGTGAAAGAGAGAGAGCTTAACCTTTGTACTCAAACTCTGTCTCAGACAAGCAGTCTACTCTTATTATGTTTCTGGGAACGTCTTTAAAAGCAGGGGCCATGCGGGAGGCCCCCTCCAGGCCTCCACACCCTCTCGCTTGACACAAAGGAGCACTCTTTAAGATAAATAAATAGGGCTCATTGTAGCTTATTAACCTCCATCACAATAATTCCCTTCCTTTCTGCCTTAACTTGTCATTCTGTCACTCAATTTCCCAAGCATGCTGGTTAAACAAGCAAATGATGTGGAAAATATTTGCAAAATTCAGCTCTCCTCCTCAAGCCTTTGTTGGCTTCCACTCAGCCCTTGTATTTCCCAACCGTTCAGAGAGAGAGAGAGAGAGGATGGCATGAACTCAGTGTTAGGTAATTTCTGTGATTGGGAAAGAAAACACAAAAGCGGATTTTGGGAAACATGAATAAAGCTCATTAGATAGAAACAACAGCTCATCTAGTCCATTTAAGACAGATCTGGGCTTATTTTACTCATTCTTAACAGGACAGACAATTTAAACATGAGGAGGCCTTGTGTTATTACTGAAAAAAAAAAGAAACACATATATATATATATATATATATATATATATATATATATATATATATATATATATATATATATATATATATATATATATATATATATATTCCGATTAGATTACGGTTGCCAGGAGACCACTGTAAGGGACCTCAGTTGGAAACTTGAGGTCTGGTGTGCAAGAGTGTATGGATGATGTGTATACAATTTGTATGATAACTACCATCAGAGAAATTCTGATGCTGAAATCTAAAACCGACCCATGATTTGATGTTTGAAAAGCCGCAAATATAACAAGCTTACAAATACTAACCCAAATCCAATATCTTATCGTAAGCTGTCAACACAGATTGCAGATAATGGAGGAGGTCTGTCTAAATGCACAATGAGTGACTAAGGAAGCTCAATTCTCTTTATTCTCTCGAGATTCAGAATGATGAGCAAAAGAAAGAGCAGAGTTTCTTCAGAGGTAACATGTGCCCTTCATGAGATGCCAATCAAGACAACAATGAGCATCCAGATGAACTCTTTAAGAAAAATCAATTGAGTGCATTTCAAGTCTGTGGCCTTTCACCTCTCAAAGCGCTCTGAACAGACAGGGGCATTACCTAGGCTATCAGTTACATTGCTTATATTATTAAAAAGTAGCTCATTATTAAAAATTTAGATGTCTATCTACCAAACAGGTTATGGAAAATTCTATAAGCTCTCGTAATCTGGGAATCAAAATGCATTTACATGATGTATTTGATGTGTCTGCAAATGGGCAAAAAAATGGGTAAAAATAAATAAACAACCCATACAAACAGTATCATTTACATCAGAGATGGATGATGTATTGATATACAGATCGGGCAATATTATATTTGTTATTTTTATTTATCAGTTATCGGCAAATATTAGATATTTAATTGCACGCGCATTTACCCTATTTTTTACTTTTAGATCACCTTTACCAACGTCTAACGCTTACTTAAAGTTAATATATAACATATATATATATATATATATATTTAATAATAGCACTGTTAAATGTAATTTCTAGTAAACTTCAAAACGACTACAAATTTTTCACATAGTTGTGATGACTGAATTCACTTTAAAATTGAAAAATGACTGATTTTTTTGTCTAATTTTTAAATAGATTTATACCAAAGATCAGTCAATTGTAATATTTGACATTTATTTGTTATTGGTCAAAACAAAGTACTTATTGGCATATGAATCACTAGAATTTGAATATTGGTGCACTACAAATGTACATGTCACTCAAAATCATGTTAAAATAGGAAAGCAATACCATCATTGTTAAAAAAACAAACAAACAAACAAATAAGTCAGAGTAGACAAGAGCAAGAAACTATTCCCACACTAGGAATGCAAAAAAGGTCGAACGATCAAATCACTTTTTTTTTGTCATCTTATATTTTCAAGTGTGAATTTTCAAAAATCCAAGCACCCAGAAAGCTATAGTTATTGTGAGCGAAAGATAGATCGACCTCTATGTGAGAGAACATACGTATGACTGAGTGCAATAAACTATCTCATCTGTTACAGCATGAACTCAAACACAGGTGCTCATCACATGCAGAAACAAAATAACCCTGGATGAAAGAGTGCACTCGTATGTCTCTCTCTATGCTTTCTTGGTCTCTAGGGAGGAACCAGCTGTCTGCAATTCATACAACTATGAAACAAAAGTGAGACATTCTTATATTCAGGCATATGACGCTATTATGCAATATGAAGAAATTCGGCAAGGATGTTATCTGTATGATTAGAAATCTTGCACTTTTCTGTTTCACTTCAGGTCTCTACATGATCCTCAGTACAACACAATGTACAGGAGGAGAGCATAAACACTGATATTCTAAAGTTTAGTACATGTGTGACAGATTAAATCTGATCTGGAATTAGCAGAACTTTGGGATACAGCCAGCTGTGAAAGTAACTTGATTTTTTTATAAGACAGTCAGACTCAGAACACTATGAATTCACTATATTCAGCTGTGAACATTATAAATCAGTGGAATTTATAAAATATGACATCAGATGATTTTGGATCACTGACTTGCAAATAAACTTGTCACCTCAAAGTTTCACCTCTTATGTTTCATCATGTTTATTTTTGCATTCAGTAACACTGTCCTCTTGATGGACTTGTGTGATATCATTGCCAAAATAGTGGGACCAGGGTGTTTTGAACTTTATTCCATCTGCTTGTATAGGATATCACTGTCATTTTCTCCCCTACATTACCTAGAAAAAAAAAAAAAAACTAATTTTAGTTTCAGATGTGCATGTCTTCCATCTGATGAGGCTCAATATATTCTTAAAAAACAGCAAAGTTGGACTCCGAACTTAAAAGTATAGACAAATGGAGGACAAGTATTGCTTCTTGTCACTCATTTCCTCGAAAGGTCAAGTATGGTCTCAGTTTCACCATGGGCTGCTGTAACATGAATGAAATCAAATCTTAAGAGTAGGAAAGAAATTAGATTCTTGTAATCGGATTCTTGGGTTGTACTGTGAGCTTATTAAACGCTTGCTTAAGTTTGTAGTTTGGCTTGCCAAGTAATAGGATAAACGCTTCTCCACTAAGATGGAAATAAAATAAATACATAAAATAAGGCATATAAGGTTTTTATTTTTTTATGTTTTATTTTTTATTTTTTTTGCAGGTTCTGAACCAGCAAAGCAGCATCTAAAGTTAAGGATGTGCCAAAAACCCTAAATGAGCCGGCTTCAAACACGAGTGCAGCACGCTTGGCCATCCTTACGCAAGTTCTAGTCAGCTGTCTAGCTAGGCAGCTCACTAGATTTTGGGACACAACCAGGAGGTGTAGGCTATTAGGCAGCCTTAATACACAATGTTGGTCATTTGCACTGGCTAAACATATATATCAAAGGCGATGTGGGTGTCTGTGTAGCTATAAGGATGTATGATATCTTACCATAAGATGAAGGGTGTCCTAAGCAAAAATAAATAGTCCAGATGAGATGCGGGTTTACTTGAAAAGTTGAAGGTTTTTTTTTTTTTTTTTTTTTTTTTTTTAAACCAGCAAGTTAAAGCAAATTATTCGGTAGCCTGTTTAACTGACAAACTTTTTACGATGTAGTTGACATTATTTTGTAATAATCCGAAAACAAAGCCACTGATCCCCGGCTCCCTTTCAATAGACCTGCTGCTGTATGAAAAGTAGCACAGCGATCCTGTTCAGTTTGATATCTCTGTTTTTAGGAGATCTGAACATCTGTAATTCACCTCAACGAAGCTCTGGGCGCAAGAAGGACGGATAAAGAAAGACGTGCTCTTCCAAAAGCTAAGGACGTTATGATGCCCAGAATCTCATCCGAAAAGCCGGTATCACACGCTACATGATCTCCGCCCCAGACATTAAACTGATCTCTCTCTCTCTCTCTCTCTCTCTCTCTCTCTCTGAGCGTCACGCCACTCCCCATCCTCGCTGTTGACCTTTTGCAACTCTTTCACATGTTTAAGATAACGTATTTGACCGTTTAATGCCAACAATAAAAATAATACCAACAATATGTATGTAAACAGGTGTATGTAACAGGATAAGGTTAGTATTCGGGTGCGCATGCTCAGTGGAACCTGTTTCCTGAACGCAACAATGCGTCTTCTTCCGTATCCTAGCAACGAGGGACCGTCCAATAGTAGGGGTGTAGGAATACTGCAAAGTTAAAAACAGATGAGAAAAATGCATGTGGATGTTTTAGATATATGCAAATTTAACATTTTTAAATATATTTTTAAGTAAAAAATGCAATTAAGTTATACAATTTTAAATGAACTTGCTATTTTTAAACGGTTTGGTTTTATGACTGAGGTGACTTCCCCTCGTGCGAGTTGGTTTCGCTTCTAATTGTGTTTCCGTTTGTCAGTTGTCTACCGCGCGTAAGGAAACTTATACAAAAGGCAATTACGCCGCATTAAAGTCAAATATATTGTTAAGACATTGCAAAATGAACCGAGAAATTGTTTAAATATGGTGTTAATCGCTCCGTGTCTGTAATATTGAACTTTTGTAGTGTCCTTATGGTCAGGAAGTTGTTAGTAGTTAGTGCAGTAAACTAAGTGGAAGTGATCTCACGCGAGTCTCTGCAGGTGTGTTTATTTGATTCTTATGCATCTAAAAACTGAATTTCAAAACTGGCATGTGCTTTAATGTCCATGTTTTCATCACTGCATAGATGGAGAACTTTATATTGTATGAAGAGATCGGGAGAGGTAACAGGTCGGTGGTGTATAAGGGCAGAAGGAAAGGCAGCATACATTTCGTGGCCATCATCTGCAGTGACAAATCCAAGAGACCTGAACTCACAAACCATGTGTGTAAACGGAATATTTGTTCAGCTGTTTGTTTAGAGCAATATGTTTCATGCACATCAAAGAGGTTGCCTCACACTGTACTCTTGTGTTTGATAAATGTCACGTTATCTCCACAGGTGAGACTTGCTCACGACATTAAGCATGACAATGTGGTGTCTTTTTATGAATGGTATGAGACCAGCAACCATTTGTGGCTGGTGGTGGAGATGTGCACAGGTAAGATTCAGGATTATTATAGTAAAAAATAAAAATAAATCCTTAAACTAGGGGAACATTTATCATTTTAATTTAGTTTTTTAAGTAAATAATAAAAACCGAAATTTAATGAATAACTGAAACAAAAAAATGAATAAATAACTGCTGAAACATTTGTTTATATATAAAAAAAATAAAAACTAAAAATGGCTAAAACTTAAATTAAAATAAAAACAAAATATAAAAATAATAATTTAAATATTAATGAAACTAATAGTATCTCAATGATACCAAAGTAAAACTGGTGAGATCCTTAAAAATGTAATAAACTTTTATCTGTGCACTAAGGTATGCTGTGCTTTTTAAGGTATTGAAATGTTTATGCTTAATGCTTCTGTTTTGGGTAATTTTGTTTGGTTTTACCTTTGTTGCAATTGCATTTTTTTCTAGGTGGATCCCTGGCAGCGCTGGTTGCTCAAGATGAGTGCCTGTCTGAGGAAGTAGTGCGAGAGTTTTCCATCGACCTGATGAAAGGTCTTAAATACATCCACGACTCTGGCATTGTTGTCTCGGATCTCACACCTGCAAAGGTTGAAGCATCTTTCTTTTATCAAGTTGTTTGTTTTTAAGTTTTGTTTTGTTTTTTTCTAATGTTTGTTTGTTTGTTTTCTCTACAAGCAATGTTGAGGTTAGAAAATTGCTATATAAATAAAATAACTACTCATTGTTATTTAAACAAACACTAAGTCACATGATAGGATAAGGTTCAATTTATATGCCAAGGTGTCTTTTTGTGTTTCTTTTTTTTTCAAACCTAGCTAATGGCCCTGTGTGTTCACAGATTTTGTTGGATGGACCAGGAACTCTGAAGTACTCTAATTTCTGCCTGGCCAAAGCTCAAGGAGAAAGTCTGGAGGAGTTCTTCTCTCTTGTGATGGCAGAGGAGATGGGAGTTGGAGACAGCAAGGAGAATATTATCTCTCCACAAAACATCAAGAACAGAATTAAAGGTCAGCTAGGTTCATTACTTTCCATCAGTCAACTATCTAATATGATCCAGATCTTATATGAAGTAACTTTGTGCTTTTTCACTGTGTGCTTGTATGATTTGTCATAAGATGTTGCTCTGGCAGGTTCTCCTGTGTATTGTGCTCCTGAGGTTCTGAGAGGAGCAGACACCAGTGTCTGCAGTGACCTGTGGGCTTTAGGCTGCATCCTGTATGAGATGTTCACAGGTTACCCATTTCAGCTTAATCCGCAGCTTTTGCCTTAGCAAAATGCATTCTGGTCAGATTCATTTTTAATTTTAGCTCTCTGTCTCATTGTCTTTTTTATTTCCTAGGAAAACCACCCTTTGTCTCTGAGAGTATGACTGGTCTAGTTGATCTCATTTTAAATGAAGGTCCTCCACCCCTAAGACAAAAAGGTCTGACACCTCAACTTAAATATATTGTTTTAAGTGTTGCTTTTATTAAACATTTAATGACATACTTTTTTCTTTTTGAACCTGCTTTTTCAAAGCCCAGTCCAGAGTTTGAGAACCTAGTAATGGGTTTACTTCAGAAAGACCCTGTGAAAAGGTAAAACATTTATATTACCCCGTCTCTTCTTAGAGTTAAGGAAGTGTTAATGCAATAATTTTTCTTGATTGTAGTCAGGAGACTGTTATTTCTCTTTCTGAATGATAATAATTTCTTTACTTATTACTTATGAGATAGACATTACAATGATAGACACCAAAAAAAAAAAAATTCAGCTCTTTGATTCCAAATAAATTATGCCATTCATAGTCTCAGACCTTGAACCTGTCACATTACATTAGCACTGTAGCTTCATCTGTGGATCTCCTATATTAATGTCATTTGTAGGTTAAGCTGGGACCCTTTATTATCTCACCCGTTCTGGAGGGAAGCATTTTCAGAGACATACATCACTTTGGAAAAAGCACAAGATGATGTCTCACCAATGTCCAGGTATATTTGACAAATGTCTAAATATCAGTTTTGGTGCTCCTGACCTTGTTCTGTTGAGAGTTACAGTGTGGCCTATGCCAAAAGCCCTTAAAGAGTTGGGTGTTTGTATATGTCTTTATAGATCATCTTGTGCACAGAAGCTCTCAGTCTAGTACTGATGCAGTGAGTGGGCAAACAGCCCTATGGCACACTTCATCCACTGCCTGTGTGTTCAGCACAATGCCTTACACAATACGGCTTTGTCCCACCCTAGAAAACACAACAAATGCAGGTTATAAAAAGCTTTCTCTGTGGTATTGGCACTTCCGCCACGGGGAACAGACCACATCTGTTTAATTTGTTTTGGTGTCGTTTGTTTTATGACTCGAGAACAGTTATGCACATATGTTTTTTATTTTATTGCTGTTAACTATAAAGAGATATAAGTTATTGATCATGTTTAAATATAGGTCAGGAAATTATGACATTCATTTGTGTTTCTGGATGTTTTAAGACAATGCAGATTGGTTGAATATAGTAAGCTGATAAGCTCCAGCAGATCTGATGAAGTCTGTGAGTGTGGGGTGGTGCTGACATTGGGCTGTGATTGTGTTCTGAGCTGGTGTCAGCTGCTGTGAGTGGGCCAAAACAAAGAGCATTGTTATTTGGCCATTCTGCATATCTAAAGAATGACAAAGACTTTTATTTTCCATTACATTTTCTTGTTCCTGTTCAGTAAATTTAGGTGGAGATATTCTCTCTCTCTCTCTCTCTCTCTCTCTCTATATATATATATGTATATGTGTGTGTGTATATATATATATATATATATGTGTGTATATATATATATATATATATATATATATATATATATATGTATATATATATAGTATATGTGTGTATATCTATATATATATATATATATATATATATGTGTGTATGTGTCTATGTGGGGATATATATAGTGTGTGTATTATATATATATGTGTGTATATATATATATATATATATATAGTAAAGTATTGTGTGATATGTGTGTATATATATATATATATATGTGTGTATATATATATATGTGTACATATTATATGTATGCATTTATATCACTACATCACCAAAATATGAAAACACTGCAGTCTTTTTTTAATTTTAACAGCAAGGGTATATTAAATTGATCATAAATCACTACTACTACTACTACTAATAATAATAATAATTTCAGATTTAGGAGTAGTTTATCAGTGGTGACTATGTCAAGGTGATGTCCATATGGCAGAAATTCTAGGTTCTAGGATGGTAAAAATCATACAGTTAGCTAATTACATGTATTCAAAAAGAAATGGTGAACACGATTAACAGTGTTTAAGAGTTGTGATTAAACTTCTAGTAATACAAGGAAAATATGATAGTTTTGCATACTGGTTCAGGGTTGGCACGAGCTAAACCATTTAATGGAAGAATGCATGTGAAATATGATTTTCAAAAGACAGTTTGCTGTCTAATATAGCACCCAAGTTTTTGACGGTAGAAGAAGTAATAGTACATTCTTCTAGATGCAAATTGTGAAAAAATTCTGTGTACAGTTTCTTGGTCCAACAAGTAATATCTCTGTCTTATCTGAATTTATTTGGAGAAATGTATTGGTCATCCAAACTTTTACATCTTTAACCCACTCTGTTAGCTTAAATAATTCATTAGTTTCATCTGGTCTTGTTGAAATGTTGTAATGTAGTTGAGTGTCATCAGCATAACAATGGAAATTAATATTTTCTGATAATATTACCAAGTGGCAACATGTATATTGTAAACAGCAGAGGGCCTAAGACAGATCCTTGTGGTACTCCATGCTTTACTGGCATTAATTGAGATGATTTCCCATTTAAATAAACAAAGTGGTAACGGTCAGACAGGTTGGATCTAAACCTTCTTAAAGCCTGTCCCTGAATACCCATATATAGGGCTGTGCAAAAAATCTAATGCGATTTTCATGACTGACACTGACAAGCTACACAAAATCGTGTTCAAAATCGCAGGTGATTTATTGCCGATTATGAACGCTATTTTGTGTAGCTTTTCAGTGAACTACGGCTCTGTGTAGTGAATGCCGCTCCATCTGAAAGCACTTGCTGGAGATTTACTACAAATCAAAGGAGCACCTTTACTGATGAGATGCGCATGAAAATTGCATTTGATTTTTTGCACAGCCCTACCCATATAGTTTTGTAATCGATCTATGAGTATGTCATAATCTATAGTGTTGAACGCAGCACTAAGATCAAGTAAAACTAGTTATGAGATGCAGCCTTGGTCTGATGCAAGAAGCAAGTTATTTGTAATTTTAACAAGTGCCGTTTCTGTGCTATGATGGGATCTGAAACCTGACTAAAATTCTTCACAGATATCTTGTGGTTGCTTAATGAGCGGCATAATAACCACCAGCTTGAAGGGTTTTGGTATGTGACCTAGAGGTAACGATGAGTTAGTAATATGAGATGCTCAGCCTAGCGTTGTGCCGATAGACGATAGTATCGTGTATCGACGATAGTCAGAGATATTGACGATAGCAGATGTCTTTGTCAATAGTCAAAATGATATTAGGCTCATTCTCCTGCTAATGTATTAAATTATAATAATAATAATTATTGTAATTTTTTTTTGTGGCCTATTATAATTCGGCTATCAAATTGCCTCGCTATTTCACTTCAGCACCGCATTTCACACACACGTGCGTGCAAATGAGGATTAGAGCCTGTAGCCAGTGAAGAAGTCTCCATCCACAAACAGACACAGCCTACATCGTCTGCAGATATAAGGTATTTCATTGCACTTTAACAAGTAATCTGAACAGCCTATATATGTACAATATTTTAAATGAGCCCTCACTAACTGAGTTTAATGCAACAGTTATGTTAGAATGCATCTCATTTGTTTCTGTTGGGGATGCTTCGGGCTCGTCATGGGGCACACGGTCCAGAGCGCTGTATGACTGATGAATCCATTCAATTGAACTTTACTCCAAATATATGAACTTACCTGTTTTAAATACTTTACATTTAACATGTTCGTTTATGTCCAATATTTAGTGTTAAACTGTTGATTTTTAAATGAAATCTACTATTGATTTTCACCGTTAACTGATTTTGCAGAACATTTAGACTGATAACTTCCGTGTGCAGATGCGGCAAATTTGTCACAGGACGCGCTATATGACAGTTGTGTCTGACTATATATGAACTAGCTGTTTTAAATATAGTATTTGAAAGTATATTTTTTCAATTATTGGTGATTCCATAGGCTCACTCTCATGCACCTGCGCGGTTTAAAACACCAAATAGTTATGCTATGACAAGTACAGAGAGTCTCTCTCTTGCTCCACCCATGCACGATAATATCGTGTATCGTCGATCTCACGGGTTGACGATATGACAATTTGAAAAATTACCATATCGCCCAACACTAGCTCAGCCCTGGAAGCTTTTAGAGCAGGGCTATTCAATTGGTGGCCCGCAGGCCTAATCCGGCCTGCCAATCATCTTCATCTGGCCCGGGGGAAGAGTCACACACAGCTTCGAATTGTTTTTGCTCTAATTAGTTTGTCCACAAGGTGGCAACACTGGCCCGGGCCATTGTTTCACAGCCGAAAAAGAAAAGAAAGACACTCACCGACAAGCGCTCGTGAGGGGATTATGAGATATCCGCAACTCTAGTTTAAACTAGTATAATGGCCGTGCTATTGGTAATATCTTATAGCGAGAAATAGCACAGAGACTGAACAAAGTTGATTGTCAAATGGAGTTTGAAAGGCTGCACGTTCGACTTTCCATATATACTGCTGAGCCGCTTCAGCAGACAAAAATGCACACAATTATGTTAAAATGTGCTGTTATGGTGAGTTACCTCATAAACAAGGTCTTAAATGAGTCCTAAATGACCGTAAAATGTTGGGAGAAAAGCAAATGTGTGTCAGATCTGCGTCATGTGCATCAGGTTTTAAAGAGATAGCACTGCTTATAAAGTGCAACCTGATGAAGTCTGTCATTGATGTAAATCAAAGAACAAAAGAAAAAGGAGAAATCACTCTACTGCTCTAGTCACTGATTAACTTTTGCAGTTTCAATAAAGAATAATTTATATTCATTTTATAGTTTATGCATATACAATTTATAGTTTATGTGAAGACTTAAGTTTATGTGAAATTTAAGTTCACTTAAATTTAAAGTTTTCATATTTTTCAGAGCTCATTAAGTGTTAAAAATAATGGCTTTCAATTATACTGTAATGTTGAAAGGCTATTATTATTGGCTAAAATTGGAGGAAAATGAATTTAATAGAGATATCAGTAACATTACTGGTATCAGTGATACTGGCCTTCATTAACAGTAGGCTACTTAGTAAAAAGATGCCATTAAACCGTATTTAAAATATACCATCTTTATGTTATTTCTTCATTCATTTGGAGGTTCAGTGTGAACCGGCCCCCTTCAAATTTTCAATTCAATAATCTGGCCCTCAAATGAAACTAATTGAATAGCCCTGTTTTAGAGCCTGTCTATCGCTGAACATACTGGTTTTCCATGCAATTCTAAAATCCTCCAAATGAGTTTTTTTTAATTTGCGCTGAAGATTACAAGTTTCTTTCTTGAGAGAATGGGTATTACTGTTGTATCATGGCACATTACCTTTTTTAATTTGACGGGGTAACAATTTCGAATGTATTAGAGAAGATAGTGCCCATATTGCTAGTCATTTTGTCTAGTTCATGTTCATTCATGGATATACAATGCAATTGAAACAAATCAGGCAGATTATTTGTGAATCTGTCTTTAGTGGTTGTAACAATAGTTCTGCCCGAACTATTAGTATTAGCAAAGTCTCTTTAAGACAAGTCATGTCACTCGGCGGCCATCTTTGAAACGCCCCTCAGGCATCCAAGTGCAGCTCCTATCTCTTTGAATGGGGAAACATCAAATTCTCCAAAACTGTTCACTAAGCTTACGATTAAATTTCATATTTGAAATCACCAAAGAAATCTGACAATAAATGTTGTTTATTTTGCTTAAATAGCGTTATAAAAAGCTTATTATTCAGGCTAGATCAGCCAGCACATGTCTCAGAATGCTGACTGTTTCTATAGCAACCGGGACGCTTCTAACGGCAGTTGCAGTGATGCGCTGACTTTACCGATTAGCAATTGGCTCCTTCATTCAGAAGGCGGGGCTTCCTGCTATTGAGCGGCCATACTAAGCGTTGCATTTTTCCCAATTCAAAACTATGAGTGACATGTCTTGGGTATTCTATGGTCTTTGGTATTAGTAATATGCAGCATGCATGATACAAGGTAGTGGTCAGTAACATCATCAATTTGAGTTGAATATATATATATCAGTAAGATCAATTCCATGTGATATAATTAAATCTAGTGTATGATTAAAACAATGAGTGGGTCCGGTGATGTTTTGCTTGACCTCAAAAGAGTTTATTAGGTCCTAAAGCATCATATTAATGTGAACAGTTAGCACTTTATCAACATTTACCAGTTGTTCTGAGAGGAAATCCACAAATTCTTTTGGAAATCATTGTATGGCCCTGGTGGTCTATGCATAGTAGCCAAAGCAAAAGATTGGAGAAATTATATATATATATATATATATATATATATATATATATATATATATATATATATATATATATATATATATACACACACTCACATAAATATATATATATATATATGTATATATGTATGTATGTATGTATGTATGTATGTATGTATGTATATATGTGTGTGCGTAGTATATTTGACAATGTAACATTAAGCAGAACTACATCAAATGAGTTAAACCTGTGTTCTGTTTTCTAAGTAACACTGAGAATATCTCTGTATATTCTTGCAACACCACTGCCTCCACCAATCCAACGGGGCTCATGCTTATAACAGTAGTGGACTCATTTAGACCAATATAATCATTTGGTTTAAGCCAGGTTTTGGTCAAGGAGAGTACCTCAAACCTATTATCTGTGGTCATTTCGTTTACAATAACTGCTTTGGGTAAGAGTGATCTGATGTTCAGGAGGCCAAGCTTTAAAAAAAAAAAAAAAAAAAAAAAAAAAAAAAAAGTGTTCATTTATTTGGCATTTTCCTGGTTTAATCACAATCAGATTTTTTTTAGATACTGCATTAATTTTTTATTTTGACCTCATAATTATATTTATAAATGTATATTTATATTTACAAAATGTATTGTATAAGAAAATAAATTAAATGCAGTTCTTATTCATCATAGTATCTTGAAAAAACACACAGTTGAGCAGCAAATCAACATATTAGAAAGTTTTCTGAAGGATCATGTGACACTGAAGACCAAAGACAATAATTGCTGCTGAAAAGTCAGCTTTGCCATCATAGTGGTAATTTGTACATAAAATATTAATTATTCCTTTTAACTGGTAGTTTATATCCCAGTGATATTTTCATCAGCGATGACCTTAAAACAGTAAAATACCACTGAAAGTATATTGCACTGCATTTAGTGATTTTATTAAAGAACAATTGTCACCATACAGGATGATTTTCATTACTGTATTGTGATAGTGAGTATACGATTTTTCCCCACATCATATTATTGAGGATCATATTATACTGAATTGTTTTAAAAAATAATGCCACAATTATTTTCTTAATGCAAAATAAATTTATATTTGTTTATTTTACTTTTGGGGTGAAATATGATCCATACATTTATAATGAGATGCCCTGTATGCTGTTATTGTGTCTAGTATCTTCTCTAATTGATAATGTGTGTGTGCTTTCAGCCTGCATTTAGCCCCTGTGTCCTCTCAGACAACCAAGAAAGCAAAACCGGCACCTGCTGACCCAGCCAGCCCAAACCTCAGCAAGTCCTTCACATTAGGTAATGCAGCAGACATGAGAGACAGCACGTCCTGCCCCACTGCTTCACTCCGTGTGCCCTCAAAGGGCCTGTGGATTTCATGCTTATGCTGTGTGCATGTGTGGTCGGCAAGCACGTACACGTGTGAGCCTGTGTACTCATGTTCAGTTTGCATTGCTGTGCAGATGATATTTACGTTCAGTATTAAATCACACACACATCCATACACTCAAGGATTAGATTGCTGCTGGTTAATATCTCCATAGCATAGTATCAGAGGGGAATACATGACAGAAGAGTGATCTTATGTAACTGTGAATCAACTAAAACACTCATGTACTGTACATCATATTGAAACTTAATCTGTCAAAATTGACTTTTTAAGAAATAAAAAAAAAGTTAATTCTTTAAACTTCCTGTTTTACAGATGTTAACAGTTATCAAACGGAAAATAATTATACAAAAGAATGACAAAAAAATTACATACCTATTTAATAGCCTGAACTGGGTATTAATCTGTTTTTCTAGATTTTAGGCATACATAGTTCTCTTTCTTGATTTATAGCATTACATTATTTCCATATTGTGATTTTTGTCAGACCTTTTCTTTGTGATGTGTTTGTATCATAGATAATGTGATAGAGTTTAGACCAAAGTCTGCGCTGGACATTGACACCAGAGAGACGATTTTCCTCCTCAGGTACCTCAACTCACTCTCCTGTATTTTCATTTATATATCTTGGATCTTTTAATATATGTGGATATTGATGCTTTTTGTGTTCTTTGGACATGTTTGTGAAGATTCAAATACAGTAAAATCAGAAGAACTAATTTCAGTTTCTTTGCCTTAATGTACACAACCAGTCAAGTATGTGAACACCTATATAATTTAAAAACACACAGATACACACACACACACACACATATATTATATATAAATAAATTCAGTAAAAGAAACTAATTCAGTCAAGTGTGTGTAGACTTTGTAGTGTGATATGTCATGAGGATATTCCAGCATATTTCAGTAATTTTCATATCTCTGATCAAACAGCTCGAGACCAACCCCCAGAACAAGCAATACAGCTCGAGAGACAGAAGGCAAAGGCTCTGAAATTCAAGTGAGTTCACAAACAAAACCGTACAGTCATCCCAAAAACGTATTTGGACCCTTAAGCCACACTTAAAATGGTATCATTTTCATACCATATAACAAAGTATCAAACCAAGTGGCATCTGCATAACAATGATTCTAGCTCTACTCAAAACTAACTTTACTATTCTAAGACAAATTTACAATAGTCCCACTGTAATTTATAGTAACCACAGGTGTATTTTATCACATCAACATGTTCCACAAACAGAAAGTGTCCAAATACGTATTTAAATCCTAACAAACACATTTTTGTTGCAGTCCAAAACTACAAGCATGATTCAAAAGCCCAATCAAAACCAACAAAACGTCACAGTAATTAATTGCTTATGCTTGTTCAACATTTAATCTCAGTCTTGCTAGTGTTCATGTTTACAAAGCTCTTTTGTAAAACCACAACACCATCTACTGGATATATTCAACATTACAATCTGCTACTACCTCATTGTTATCCCTTACAAGGCCCCTACACAGTGTTCACAATCTCCAGGTAATCTCTGCAGGAAAGTGGACCTCTAGGGCCAGAGTTGAGAACCCCTGAAATAGAATATAAATATCCATACTTATGTATATAATACATCAAAGTACATTTAATGTAAAGTTATTAATTTAAATAATATAAATTGTAATATTTAATGGTGCCAAAGTGAGTGGTTTTTAATATGAAAACAAATGTAATTTGGTTATATAAGATGTGTACGTTTATTTTCATATTAAGCATCACAATAGACATTTTTTCTCATTTATCACTTAGTTTATGAAAATATATGTAATTTGCTTATATGTATATTATCAGTTATCACATTGCAAAATTGTTTATTTTCATGATATATAACCCAACAGATATTTAGTTTAGCACTTTTAAATAAGATAAATTAAATGAATAATAACAATATGTATGTAAATGCACTTGGATGTACTATATACACAAACATATTCATACCCAAGTGATCAAACTTCTCAGGATGTTTAAATAAACACATTTTGTCAAGTGAAGTGAACTTCAATGGATACCCCTTGCTTAGCAAATAGGGAGCAGTGAACACTGTGTAGGGACCCTGCCAATCGAAACACAGCTCTTCAGAGCTTAGCTTCAACTCTAATTGAATGCACCTGAGCTAAGTAGACCAGGCAGATGAACTGGAGCAGGTTGGAGCTAATTTCTGCAGGAAGGTGTCCCTCCGGGAGCAGGATGGGATAAACTTGCTCTGAAATGATTGCTTACAGTGGTGCAGGTTTTGCTGAAGTTATGACACCAGTGTTAAATGGATGAAAGGAGTATGTTGTCCCTGTGCTCCGTAGGAATCCAGTGTTATGGTGGAGGAGCAGGGTGACATGAGCGCCTGTATTAAACCCCTTTTATACACAGACAGCGACTTTACAGTGACTCCCATCATGGATAACCCAAAGGTAAAGAGAACTTCAGGATTTGAACACATTGCCCTGTCTGAGGGACTTACTGTCTAAACTATATGTCAGTATTCTAGTGTAAATATGACAATGTTCTAACCAACACTGATGTTGGTTTGCGTCTCTGTTTTTAGATTTTAAAGACTTCTCCAGTTCGTTTTGACCCCAAAACGCTTTGTGTACCAGCACACTCAGGTAAATTGGAAGAGCTAGTTGTGTTTTTTGATCACCTAAAATTATTTTTTTTATTGTTTTTCATGAATAGTACTGATCTAATTTCATTAACTTTTATGACTGGATTATTATCCCATAAGGAGCATTATTATTTATTTTATTTTTATTTTATTTAAGGCTTAAATTTAGGTTAGTTTAGGTCTGTTTCTCACACAAAGCTATAAAGCCTACTGTATTTATTTTGTACGCAAAATTCTAAGGCATCTGAATTATCAACATTATCAAAACTTTGCTGAATAACCTGTTGTACACAATCAACTACATCCCTGCTTTTGTCTTATTGATAGTTTATAATTTTTTAAGGAACTAAAAAGCCTTTTAGTATAATAGTAAAAATGTCCCCCTTGAGGTTATCTTTTAACTCTTTACTGAATTTTATATGGTAAATGTAAGAATAACCTCTGTATTGTTGGTAATATTTCAAGATGAACCATTAGTGGAATGAATCAGATTGGGCTAACTTGGTTTTCTACAGTGTACAGTATGTGTGCATTTATGTATGTATTATTTTTTTTATTTATATCTGTATTTATTTATGAAAAATCTTGTTAAAATGTACATTTCTCAATCATCATTTTATTTCAGTGCATTATGTTTTACCTAAAAAGAAAAAAGCTTGTAAATATCTACATGCTTTTTAATATCGTCTTACTAAGATATATTATTGGGTATAGAGTGACTGATATTTATATGCATTTTATGCAAGTAGTCTGCTATACTGTTTTTAAAATTTCATTCATTTTTATTACAATCAGAATTTCACCTTACTTTTTGGTCATATAAATTTTAGCAACTAGTCCAAATTACATATTTTTGCTAGGTTTGGGCCTCTGATTATTAATTGAGGTGTTTTTTCCTCCTCCAGTATGAGCTCCATATTTTTTATATCATGCTATATGAGCCTTAAAAGCCTGATGTATTATATATGATGCTTAACAAAAAGATACACATGCAAACTGTTTTTAAAATGAAAATGAAATGATTTGGGAAAATTGTGATTAATGCTTGCTCCAATTTGAAAAAAATATTTTTCTCTCTCTCTCTTAGCTGAGCGATTGTCCTGTCTGAACTCAGAAGACTGGTCTCAGTTCCTGCAACAGGTGTGTGGTGTTCTGGAGTCAGTAGACCGGGCCGGATCAGCCAATGCCACAGCACCACGCACTAAACTCAACCTGCTCTGTTACCTGTGCACTGTCTGTAACCACAGAGAGACGGCCACACGCCTCATACACTCCCCGCTGGTAAGATGCATCTGAAACCCAAGCAATTTATGTGATAATGTACAGTCACATGGTCATTATCACCAAAAACCATGACAGGATGACCAGGCATCATGTATAACTCTGATCTTGTGTCACACTGAAAGGGTTAACTTTGTAACCATGACCAGCTGACTAATTAGTACACAACTACCTACTGAATAATAAATATGAATACTTCTGATACAGATTTGAATTGAATTGTAATTATATTATCAGTAGATTCAGCCTAGTAACAATACAAACACTGGAACAATACTCTTACTGCAATTCCGGTTACTTATTTGGACTTTTTTGGACTTACATCTTTTGCTATAATGTAACATTCAAGTGTTCTTTTTGTGTAATGATCAGAATCAGGTATTCCAGAGAACCGTGTAATAATAAAAAAGCATTAACCTTCTGGTTGTCTTAACTTAAAATGAAGCACTACGACACATTCCTATTCTGTGACATTAAGCATGCAATACCTTAAAGGGATGGTTCAGCCGAAAATTAAAATTCTGTCTTCGTTTACTCGCCCTCATGCAACTGAGAGTTTTCTACCCCCTCCATCCCTTCTAAATTAATTGTTTATCATATAAAGTTTCTTCAGACGACTTGGATTAAACTTGATTCATTTGAATTACTTTTACAATGTCTTTATAAACGTTTGGTAGTTTTGGTGTCATGAACATTTTAATGGAAAGACATAAATCTTCAGTTATTATTAAGTATGAATGTCTTCTGGGTTTGGTACATGAGGGTGAGTTAAATGACAGAATTTACCCTACAGCTGCTCTCACTGAAACAATTGTTTCATACACTCTCTTCATGTGTGTGTTTTAAATGAGATTCATGTATAAAAATGTATTTTGTAATACAAATCGACTAAAAATACTTTTTAATCTGCGCCCATTCCATGTGGTGCAAATTTCTTTTCTTTTGCAATATTGTAGAGCGATTGAAAGTGTAGATCATCTAATGAGGGAAGTTGAACAATGGAGTGTCCGCTGAGGAATGGGTGTCTGCTGCCATCCTTGCCTCTGTCTGAATATGAGTTTCCTCTTCCTTAGCTTTCATAAATGGAAACTGTAATCAGAGGAACTTAATAGATTCAGAATGTGTTGGGTTTCAGTGGTACCTAAAGGTTTTATATTTATACTTAAACTTTAAGCCAATGTAAATCAGATAAGTAAAATTTCTCTTTTGGATTTAAAGTATAATTTGACTGAGTGTATTTTATTAATTTAGTTATCCTTTTTTTTTTTTTTTTTTTATTTTTTTTTTGCCACAAGTAGCTTGGATACCAGTGCATTCCTCCTCTGGCCACCAGGTGTCTAACCACCATTAGCATGTCCATTCATCTCATTGGCAAATGCTTAGGTTGAGCATTTTGGACACAGGTTTTTTTTTTTTTTTTTTTTTTTTTTCTGGAGCCAATCCTCTGAGGCGTAAATGCCATGTGACCAAATATTTTGGAGTCAGAAAATAATTTCTTGATGTGATGACAGCACTGACTGGGTGATGGGACACAAGCACTCTCCCAGCTCTTTACTGGGGATTGTCCTGAACTGTGACATGTATAAAATCATGTTGTTAAGAGTCCTCCAAAAAAAAAAACAAACAAACAAAAAAACACTAACAAAAAAATTTAATAAAATATCACAGGCTGTTTGATTGAAATATGAAAATATATTGAAATCTCAAAATGTGAAACATTTTTTGTCTCTCTCTTTTTGACATAGTTCCCTGTGCTGGTTCAACAGATGCGACATGCTCCGAACTGGGATATGTAAGTGTTACAATTCCGTAGGATATAATTCTGCAGGATTTTCATGCAATGTAAAGAACAATTTAATTAATTGATCAAATACATTAGCTATCCAGTTGTATAATTTGCAATTATACAGTAAAAAAATTACCTTCACAATTTTACTGGATCATAACTAGTGTAGTATTCTCAGCTGACACTAATGGTGGCAGTCTTGGAAGTGTCTGCTCAGAGAAATGCAGTGCCTGTTTCTCTCTGGAAGGAATGATAGGCATGTGTCTCACTGGCCCCTCACAGGACCACGGCCTCCACACTACAGTCACCAAGCAATGGACAGAACAATTTTAGTTTTAAATGACACTGAAAACCAGCATGCAACACTGCTC
Organism: Cyprinus carpio; assembly: GCF_018340385.1. Classification (NCBI taxonomy): domain Eukaryota; kingdom Metazoa; phylum Chordata; class Actinopteri; order Cypriniformes; family Cyprinidae; genus Cyprinus; species Cyprinus carpio. The sequence goes on from NC_056587.1 coordinate 2,019,652, forward strand.
TTTTAAGAGTGAGATGTGGTGTGGTTAGACAGTATTGCAAAAATAATCAAATAAAGCAGAATGCCACAAGAGACTGTGCATTACAGTGATTTTACCACAGGGTGTGTTTTGCAATCATGGTATAATTATATATAATACTGTTTAAAATTTTGGTGTCAGTATGATTTATTTTTTATGTTTTTTAAAAGAAATGACAAGGCTGCCTTTATTTAATGCAAAAATATAGTAAAAAATAAGTAGACCTCAACATAAGAAAGATTCCAGAACTTAAAAGATGAAATACAAAGTTATTATCTTTAAGGCCAGTTTCACACTGCAAGCGTGAGCAGTGCATATTTTTTTCGGCATGCATGTTAATCAATGAGTGCATTCACACCGGCAGCAGGAGCAGCGCTTGAGCGTCATGCAATAGCGTCGCGTGAGCAGCAGTAAAGCGGGGGTTTCAGTGCCGAGTCTATTTTTGCTGCGCTGCTGACGCTCAATTAAAGTGACAGCACAGTTTTGATAGACTAAATAAACATGATTTCGCACAAAACATGCTAAAAATTCACAGAATAAGCATATCTAGTGTGTTTTAACACGAATTGGAGTATGTCAGGAAAGAAAATGAAGAATAAAAATATGTATAGAAGATTTAGGCTACCCACTTTAACTTGTTTTTCATTGCCATAAGCAAACATTTTCTCAAACTCACAACGAACAATTCATCTTGCGCAGGATTTTAAGTTATAATAGGGTATATACATAAGAAATTCATTATTCATTCATTATTGACAGCTTCTGTAAATATTGTATTGTGTAAATATTGCACACGTCAGACTTATGCCTTTTATTTATTTTCAGTTCTTCAGCTACAGAAACGGAGCTATAGACACAATAAATGCACATGAACCATATTGACATCTTCAACATTCGGCTTAATAAATGTGTTCACCTTGGTTAGAAACACACCTTTTCATTTTTTAAATGAATTTCTATGAACAAATAATGACTTAAACATAATATTCTCACTTAACTATGAACTAAAATAGAATGAATAATTATAGTGCAGCAGATCTTCAGTTATAAAAACGGACAAGGCACAAATTACAAACAAAGGACAGAAATATAAATCATATAAATCATATTGACAGCTTCTAAGAAAAATATGAAGATTTAAATCAAGATTGGATAGAAAAGCAAACATGGACATGGAGATTACGGACACACACTGAGCTATAACTTGGTTAATAGCGCATATCTGGGTAAGCGCCTATGGGTAAAAATATGTGTTGTTATATATGAAAAAAAAAAATATATAAACAGCACGTTCTATATTTGAGTATGACTGAAACGACATGATAGCAGCCGTTTTTGTTGTTTACAAACTTTCAAGACTTCAAAACATTCAAGTTTATAACTGACCAACCTTTAAAAACAAATTTATAGTTGTCTTTGTAAAGAAATATGTAGCTTTGGAGCTGCTGCTGTGACACTATACAAACGCTCCCGGTGTGAATACTCTGGTGCATCTGCAGCTATAGTGACGCTGTAGTCACACTCACATGCTGCTCACGCAGCTTTAATCAAGCAAACAGCTGGATGAGAGGCATTTAATTGTTCAAATTTGTGTTTTAGAAGGAGCAAAGTGATGAGAGTGATCGGACTGATGGCCTCCCACTGCACAGAACTCCGAGATAACGTTCCTGTCACAGAGGTGAGACTTGTGTGTCTATGTGTTTAAAGCAAGATGGACATTTTCACACTAAAACAGGACATTTTTGAAAATAACGAGAGACACCAGCAGGTGTCACTGTAGCATTTCTGTTTTTGCTTATTCTCAGCTTCCACTCAGAAAATTCTAAACAAAAAAAAATTTCTCAGCTCTCAATCCAAAGCACTTGAAATCCATTAAAAGCCAGGTGAAATTAGCTTTTTACATCTCAATCTCAGCCTTTCCAAATACATAGGCAAGCATCTCATCCAAACAGGGTTATAAAAGCTTTCACTAATCATCAAAGTGCTGCACAGATGCATTGTTGTTAATAAAAAGCAACTTCTTCCACCCCGATCCTTGATTTAACACTCGTTTGTCTTCCGTTTCCGCTATGAACTTCCCCACCTCTTTGTTCATGGAGATTTTGGCAGTACCACCCAGACTCTGCATGGACAGCAGGACAAAATGGCCGTCCCTCGTAATCTAAGGCCGTGTTTTTGGTGTGTTTCACACAATACAGGCTTAAACTTTGCAGCTTCTCTCGGCGACTTCTTCTTTCTCTCTTTTCTGGGCTTAGTGGGTCGTATTGAAGAAGTGCTCAGAGTGACGGACTCTCTCCTCGGTGCTCTGTGGGGGTTCTGTGTCTGAGTGGCCGATCCTGTCATGGCGATTTCTTTCAGTTCTTCTCTTTGGCGAGAGAAAAGCAGAGCTGCTTTCTTATGGTTCTTCTGCACTCTAGAGGGCCTTCCTAGATAATATTTTGAGCTAAAGGCTGGAATACACTACACAATTTTTAAAATCTTGAAAATGTAAATTTTGTAAAAGGGTACAAAAGAAAGAATCGTACACTACATGACTGAGGATTACATACTACAGATTTTCAGGTTGTTTCAAACATAAACTTAGACATAAACATATAAATTTACATAAACATATAAAAGGAGTATATGTTCTAAAATATGTTCATATAACCCAGATTGCACATCTGATGGCAGATGGAGTATTCTGACGATGACTTTAATACCTTTTCTGGACCTTGACACTGTTATTTATTTGGAAGTCTTTTGGACAGTCACAGGCCTCCCGGTTTTCATCCAAAATATCTTAAATTGTGTTCCAAAGATGAACTGAGCTTTTTGTCTTGTTTTTAACAAAATTAAAATAAGTGCTTTATTTATTTATAAGCAGGGGTAATTTAAATTTCTTTTTGTATTGTAATTTTTATCTTTTTTTTTTGTATTAATCAAAATACAATGCCCACAATATAACATTCAGCGTCGGGCTGCCGAAACTCCAGGGGCCAGCTGAGTATCCCACTAATGTCTAAATAATTTATAGTGCTACATCTCAGCTTAATTATACTGTACACTGTTTAAAAAAATCTGTAAAAATTTTGCATTAAAATGTGCGCTGAAGGAATTCGCATATTTTAATTAAAACAGTCATGTTTGTGGTTTTCCATCATTATACAGTCTGTTTAAATAAATATTCAGAAACATGCAGTGCTAATATTTGTCTCTTTTTTCTGTTTAAATTTTATTAAAATAATATAGGCCTATACCCTAAATAAGGATAGGCTAAATCGTATTTGTGGAACGCATCTCAAAAATAATCGCATACACAGATGCACGTTACCAGCACTGTTCAGTCAGCGCTGAACAACAGGCAAATAAAATGTAAAGTGAGGTTACAAAAATGATTCAGTCAAGATCAGTGAGGGATTTTCTTTTCTTTTGTTCTTTAATTAACATTAATGACTGGCAGCAGCGGATGATGCACGGATCCAATACACCCTTGTTTTCTTTCTCAACTCTTTAGGTTCTTAAGACATAACCAATTGTATTTATGGGATATTTTGATATAATTCTGTTTATTTGTCCATTCAAATGTGTAAGAATGCGAGAAAGTGAGCTCAGTCCAGTGATTGAGTATATAAGAGGCGGCTTTTGTGCATGTGCTGTGTGTGTGTGTGTGTGTGCGTGTGATAGCGCATCACAGAAAACAGCATGCAAGTACAGAAGTGAGTTCTATTTAGTCTTCTTGCAGTTGAATCTTTTGAAATTACAATTAATGCGCATACAGGAATCAAGAAGCAGAATAGAAATTTAATTTAATAACAAGTAATTTGATTCCTGATCTTACTCATCTGATCTGATTTCCAAATGTGGAATAGCTTTTCGATTCCCAAACTACTAAATTATTTCATTCTTGCATGCAAAAGACCTTTATGGTGACTATGGGGCTATGTAAAAAAAATGTTTGCAACATGGGTTTATCATTTGTCATTTTTTTCCGATAATGTCGATAATCGTCTGTTACCTGACTGTTGACGTTGACATTGACTGTTGATACTTACTAGACATCGTCGATATATGATAATATCGTCCAGCCCTACACTGTACTATAAAAACATCCCATAAATTTAGAACTTAAAACCTCCTCGTTAGTCTAAAACAGCTTATATTGAAGCCAATATGCCAAACCGATTTGCACCTGCAGTAGGTAAATAATGAGAGAGGCAAATGTAGGTCTATGCAGAAAACAAATGATAAAGATTCTCTAAAGATAAGAAGACACTGTACAGTGCCAAGTTGTAGAAAAACAGAGTCTTTGCATCTGATCCCAAAATTAGGAAAGAGTGGATGAACTTAATGAAGTTCTGGACCGCGTCAGTAAGAACTTGGTCCTTTTGTTACTTAATTTGACCGTAGATTCATTTACAAACAAGGCACAATTTGACACGGGATTAAATGTTTAAGTGTTTATTTAATGGTTGCTCATTCATCTTGACTAAAAGACACTTGCTAGGAACCATTTTTCCTCGCAGGCTTTGTTTTTAGTGAGCTAATAAATTATTTAAACTCGAATCAATATTTTGTGTCCAATTATTTACTTATGCGGGAACTAGCTATGTAATAAATGGGAGAATGTACATTTAGCCAGTTGGTTTCGCAAAATAAACTCCTTCAAGAAACAGCCCTGATCACCACTTCAGGGTGATCCACTTGGCGGGGTTTATCTGCTATAAAAACTGGCTGAATGTACATTATTACTCATGCAAGATATTGTGCACACACAGAAACAATCAGGAGCACAAAAACTTGTTTTGAGACACTGACCTCTGTGAATTTTATTAACAAAATGGCTTCACTACTTATTTTTGATCACTCTCTTTTGATCAGAGAGTTTGACTCCTAACCCTAAGGTTGTGGGTTCGAGTCTCGGGCTGGTAATACCACAACTGAGGTGCCCTTGAGCAAGGCACCGAACCCCCAACTAATCCCCGGGCGCCGCAACATAAATGGCTGCCCACTTCGTGTGTGTTCACGGTGTGTGTGTGTTCATTGCTGTGTGTGTGCACTTTGGATGGGTTAAATGCAGAGCATGAATTCTGAGTATGGGTCACTATACTTGGCTGTATGCCACGTCACTTTCACTGTCACTTTTTTTTCACTTTAATGTCACTGTTTTTGAAATAAGATTCATTCAAATAAATGTAATTTTACTACTTTATTTTAACTCAGAATTATAAATCTAATGATCTGTAGATAAAATAACTATAAAAATCATATTTTTTTTTATCCCTTCAGTAAAAATTATATGCTACAAATTTTAAGTAAACAACAGCTTTAAATTGTCCATGCTGGCAAGAGATCATTGTACAATTGGCATAATCACATCTGATGTGCATTAAAGTCAAAGAACCACCAGATTCTTTGACTTTATATAAATTATATAAAGTTTCAAACCCAAGGACTAAACAGGTCGCTGAAAGCCATTACCAGTGGAATCATTCTAGTTCAGGCAGGAATGAATATAAATACGGATGACCTCCGTGAAGTTGGCACCCAATAAAAAATAATAATCACCAAAACTATGCCATTCGTTTGTGCTGCGTTTGTCCTGATTTGTGCCGCAAAAACGAACGTTTGTGTTGGTTTGGTGTTTGAGATATTAAACATTCTTTTTTTTAACCGTGTGACATCAATCTCCACCCCATGTTGCCCAAATCACTCCAAACCATTGAAATTTGTTTGTGCTTTATTTGTACCCATTTGTGCCGTTAAAAGAAAAACTGTATCTATTTTCCTTCTGTAGATATAACCAAAATATTTTCAGAGGCTGTGACGTCACTCTCCACCCCAGTTCGTCTAAATCACACAAAACTGGTGTCATTCATTTGTGCTCGATTTGTGCCGGTCTGTGCTGTTGAAATGAACGTCAAATATATTTCTCTGTCTTAGAAATAACAAAAACAATTCTGGGCAGTGACGTCACTCTCCACCCCGTGGCGTCCAAATCTCTCCAAACCATTTGTTTGTGCTCGATTTGTGCTGGTTTGTGCTGTCAAAAGAAACCCTGTAACTATGACTGCTTCTAACGGCACAAATCAAACACAAATGAAATAGAACGATTTAGACTTACTGTAAAAAAAAAAAAGAAAAGAAAAGAAAAAATAAATCTGACTCACCGTTTCAACTTAATTCTGCCTTGAAATTTAAGCTTTGTCAACTTTGAAATATGAGGTTAGTAAAACTTGGAGCAGATTTTTTTTTTTTTAAACTCTGCAGTTACGCTAATCAGGGTGGAGAGTTAAGTTTCTGTTATATTTAAGAAGAGGTCATGGTTGTTTCTTTTAATGGCACAAACCAGCACAAATCGATCACAAACGAACGGCACCAGTTTGCACAAATCAAGCAAGAATGGGTTGGATGGTTTGTGGGGTTTTTGGCAGATTTTGTTTTTGTTTTTTTTGAGTGAGTGGAATATTTTGTATGTAAATTTTATGGGGACGAACCAGCACAAATCAAGCACAGACGAATGGCACCGTTTTAGAATGATTTAGTTTGCATGGGGTGGAAAGTGACGTTACTGTTCGTAAGATTTTTATTTTTGTTATATAAAAGAAGCGGTCATAGTTACAGGGTTTCTTTAAACAGCACAAACCAGCACAAACAAACTGCACTGGTTTGGAGCGATTTGGGCAACATGGGGTGGAGAGTGACGTCACACGGTCAAAAAAAGAATGTTTAATATCTCAAACACCAAACCAGCACAAACATTCGTTTTGGCGGCACAAATCAGCACAAACGCAGCACAAACGAATGGCATAGTTTTGGTGATTATTTCTTTTTATGGTGTGCCAACTTCATGGAGGTACACGGATGCTGTATACAAGTGAATGTAAACAGGTGAGACAACAATCAGATATGGTCAGAAGATCAGATCTGTGCATTGAGCCTTTCATTGTATAAGTTCATGTCAGCAAGCATGTTTGATTTCAAACATTTTCAAACATTTTTTTTTTTTTTTTTCAAAAATCAGAGTCTGCTCATCAAACAAGTGATATTCTGTGAAACTGGTCAATTACGACTGCAAATCATGGCAAAAATCTAAGCAAATATTGTGTTGTGTATTCCAGCCTTAACATTATTTCTTGAGAGATTTTATATAAAACTCACAATAAGGATTTTGAGCTGTAATGAGTGTTGTTTGTGCAAGCTGGAAGGTTTGCAATAAGAGCATCCTCATAGGTAAGTTTCACCCATTGGCAGTATCCATTATCTAAAAGAAACTTGGGCTAATTCATCGTCATGACAACCATAAAAGCCTCTATAAATAGAAATGTCGCACAGGGGCTTGATGCAGAAGGAAGGAATTGCAGAATTACAGGTAGAGCAGAAAAGTCTCCTCTCAGAAAAATTTCCATTGCTTTTTTTTATTTATTTTTTTGCGCACTTGGTCCTTCTCCTTCTGACGTTCAGTTAGCTCTCTAATCCTCCCTCAAACCCTCTGTGCCTGTTTTTCGCCATGAATACTTGAACACTAGTCTAATGAAGTGGTAAATTAATCATTGTCCTTGGCACCGGCAATCCCCCGTGCCCCTAGCCTAAATTCACAGTTACTCTCAGAAGAGCCTGACAGTGTTTCCCCTGACCAATCCCATTACACACTGCTAAGAATTACAGCGGAGCCATCTGAAGGAGGTACCACAGGGATGAGCCGGTTTAATATTTTTTTTTTTCACTACTTTATTTATTTGATGGTAAACCATTTTCTGGAAAGTCATTTTAAAGTTACTTCTGCCATATATATTTAATAGAGAAATGTATTAAAAATCCAGATTTTGTCAATGCATAAAGGCATCGCCATCTGCAGCGCCTTGTGCCGGAGGGAGTGAATATTTCAGAGTTGAATTTTAAGTGGCACACAAGAGTATCGGTGTGATTGGAAACTAGTGAGAGAGTATCAAGGGCACTCTGTTTCTCCCTCGCTCTGCCCCCTGGACGTCTAAGACACAGTTTGACTGCATTTGTTTGACTGACTCTGGGAAATATATTGATTCTCTGAGCTCCAGCTAATCAGATCTGCATCTAACAATACGTCCTCTATGGTATCTCCCACTTCTCGTGTCCTTTGTCTTGCACTATCGATATCATTGTTAGGATTATGAATTTTAAATATGGTTTTTGGTGTGACACTATTTTCATCCAAGGTCTACAAAGTCAAAATATTACTTAAGTTGGAAAACTCTTTATGTGAGTTTAAGTGATTTATATATTTTTTTTCTTTCTTTTTTTAAATGAGTCAAAAAGAAAATATGCTGGCTAAAATTCTCCACTCATTTACTTACTTCCACATTATATTAACATTAGAAATTTGCACACTTCAATGGATATTGATTAAGATTAACTAGTTTCTTCATATGGGCATTTTAACTAATGTAGAGCTGCTAACTAGATAAACAGGATGATAGACAAAGAGATTCTAGTACGTTATCTCTTAGTAATTGATCTGGCAGTCTTCATGAACTTACTGTATCAAGTTTACATAATAATATAGAAGTCATTTTATACAACATAGATCAAATATAGATTTATATCAATAGGCATCTCATTTTGTGTCTTCCTGGACACTCCGTTTCGGTTCTTATGTTACGGTGTTTATTTTGCCATACAGAATTCTTCCTCAGTTCAGAATAAGAAGTCAAAATATTATATATAATAAACTATATGTTAATATTATAAGTCGTCACGTGATTGAATAACACAAATTTAAATATGGAAATTGTGTTTCGATATATATATATATATATATATATAAATGATTCAAACATTAGGAAAGAGTGGATGAAGCATCCATCTGAAGGATGTAGGCTGTCAAACACACACAACTGTTAGCCAATCATAGCAGTGGGCATTTACTTACGAGTCTACAATACGCCATGTCTATTGTGTTCTGATAAAGGGGGTAAAAACAGGACAGAAAATATCCTATTACTTCTAAAGTTTAATGTATTTTGATGTAAAAATCTAAACATTATAAGTAGGCAGTACAAAAAAAATGTTTTAGTTAATATTTTTGTCTTTAAAGAAAATGTCTCAGGTTACTTGACTGTAACCCTGTTCCCTGAAAAAGCGGGAACAAGATGCTGCATTTCAATAATGCCTACGAGAACATTCTTTGTTCGACTGGTTGTGAAGCATGTGTGTCAAACACCCCAAGAATTGGCTTAAATAACCTTGGTGGGTGACGTCATTTGATTATGTGCACCTGAGGGGTTATAAATTTACGTGAAACGGACACACCTTCAGGTTGTACCTTTGTCCGAAGAGACGTCAGTGCAGCATTGAGGCAAAGCATCTCGTTCTCACTTTTTCAGGGTACAGGTTTACATTCAAGTAACCCGAGACGTTCCCTATCAAAAGCTACTTTCGACGCTGTGTTTTAGTAACGCATACAGTAACGCTGCTACACTGGAAGTGTCTGAACCCCTCAAGGTTGTGTAGTATGTGCTCACAAACATTGAAGAGGTCTCAGACATGACTTTGGGATGTTGACTCAAGGACATGCAAGCCTGGAATAGCATGGACATCCAAACTATAGAATCTGATAAATGTGTGTTGAGGACCAACCCGCTGCATCACACACTTGCTGCAAGGGGACACCTCTTGCAAAAGCCATAGAAGATGCAACCCCCCTGGTTGAATGGGCCCTAACTCCTAGAGTTGAAGTTGCCTGCGTAGGCAATATCATTCCTCACCCAATGTCACATTGTTTATCTCGTGGCAGCCGCCCCTGGTTGCGGCCCCCATAGTATATGAAAAGCTGCTCCGACATACACTACTGGCTAGTGAAGAGCACATACTAGACACAATAAGTGAAGTCTTTCCTTTCCTGTTGTTAATAGCAGAGGGCAGAAGGTTTCAAGAATGACCGGATTAAAGGTTGAGAATGGAAACTTGGGAAGATAAATAGTGTGAGGATGCAAAATAGCTTTGATCAGCCCAGGAGCAAATTCTAAGCAGGATGGCAAGACTTGCAAATCACCAATTCCAAAGCTTGCAAATCACCAATTCTCTTCAGAGAAGTAATGGCCATGAGAAAGACCATCTTGAGAGTTAGAAGCTTGACAGGCGCTGACTCTAGTGGTTCGAATGGGGCCCCAACCAGACCCTCGAGCTCTATAGATAAGTTCCAGGAAGGAACTGTTGCTCTGGTGGGCAGCCTCAACCGCTTAGCTCCACGAATGAAATGGGTGACTAGAGAGTGCTTTCGCACAGAGTCCCAGTCAATCAGAGTGTGGCAAGCCAAAATAGTGGCCACATAGACTCTGAGAGTACCAGGACAAGAAGATGACCTCTTCCCTCCCCGAGGGGAAACACCCCCACGGTCGTGGGTGCAAAACCCTTAGGACTTCTTTATCCTGGATGAGATGATCGTCCTAAGATCCGGCCTCTTCCTAGGCTGCTGAGAGCGGTGAGCCACTCCCCAGTCTCTATGAGGGGGTGCACGTCTCACAACACTCTCCTTCTGAGCATCCCGTCTCAGAGGAACCGAACCTGGTCAGGACTTGGAGGCCGACAGCCCAGACCCCTGAGCATGGCAGGGAAGAAACTTATCAAAAGCTTCTGTGTGTCTTTTAACCTCCCTTAACTTACTGACAAGTTAGTAGGAAGTCTTTGACTATCTTGGGTGATTCATCCCACACTTTGTATCTAGAATTTGAACTGCTCCCCTCAGGCAGGCGATATGGAGTGCCGAAGTGGAGGACTGTTAAAGTTTCTAGGTTGTTTGTTACAAATGCAGTCTTGAGTGTAAATACTTATCTGAAACATAAAGATAAAGGTGTACCATGATTTTTAAGTAATGTATTGATTTTAATAGTATGTATTGTGAATGTTTGTGGTTGTTTGTGGTTGGTTATTGTTTTTTTTTTTTTTAAAATTTTTTTTTTTTTAGGTTTGTTTGTTTGTAAATTGCCCTGTAAAGGGACAAATAAAGATATTACTACTACAACTGTGTTAAGAGATTTGCCAAATAGGCTGGAAGGCGACACAGGGGCATCAAGAATGAAGACCCTGTCCCTATCTTGATGCCCGTGAGGTTGAGCCACAGATGCCTTTCTGTGGCAACCATAGTCGCCATAGAACGGCCAGTGGCGCGGGCTGTTTGCTTGGTCACATGGAGAGACAAATCGATGGCTCAGCGTAGGTCCAAAAACGTCTCCTCACTAACACTGGTGCTCGTGCTCAGGTCCTTAAGCAGGTCAGCCTGGTAGGTAGGCCTGCAAAACCGCCATGGTGTGCAGGGCGGCCCCAGCCTGACCCACTGCCTGGAATGCCTTCCCCACCAAAGCAGATGTTATTATGCATGGCTTGGTGGGGAGTGCCAGCTTTTTAAGCATCTCCTCCACCTGGGGCATCATCGCATACCCCTGCACTTTTGCACCCCCAATACTTGAATAAACAGACATTGTGTGCACAAAGATGCAAGAGGAGCAAGGCCTGCTCCATGAGCGAGATAACTCCTTATGAAGATCAGGGAAAAAGGGGAGAGACCGACATTGAGGTCTCTCCCCTTGGCCACCTGACAGGAATGTGTCGGCAAGCTTGGAGTTCCTGAGCTTCTACTGCTCTTGTGGCCAGTCTAACTTAAGCCTAAATCTTAACACACCTTAATGACCTTTTTAAATATATTTTACATTTTGTTTACTTGGACTTTCAACAAAGGGACTGAAACAGATTTCATTAAAATGACTTGATTTGTGTTTCAAAGACTATTAAATTGACTATTATCTTATGCTCTATGTACAACTAACAGAGATAAACAATGGTTGTTCTTTATTGTGTAGAAATTAGACAATAAATAGTACAATAATGGCAGAACATGCATATAACAAAATGTTCAAGGATATATACACAGAGACAGCTGTTCCGTAAACATAAAGGGTTTAAGTTAAAAAACTAAATAAATTCAGAGGTTGCTAGTCTGGTGCAAAATAAGAGTTGAATGAAGTGTAATTGATAGCCTATATGTGATGTGTAGGGGATTTTTGAATGAAACAGAAAAAGGTACTGTTCAACATTGTTTTGAAAAAGTCAGAGGTTTCTTCTCTGAGAGGAAGGCCATGAAGAACTGCTATGTGCTTAGCAGTGATGCTTTGGAAAGAAAAGTTAAAACACAGAATGAAATGTCAGATTAGTCTGAATAAATTTATTATAATATTGCAATGACATTGCTCTGAAAAAAATTAAAACATAGAATAAAATATTAAAGTTAATATGTTAGTTTATTATTAAATTGTTTTATTTTTTACGTTCCTATTGAAGCGTATTGAAATTCTTGAACAAGTTAAGTAATTTCTGATATCTTATGTCTGAATATCACAAAATGAGTTTCATTGTACTCCTGAAAACGTAAAACATCCTAATGAGATGTATTAATTAATTAATATGCATGGCATGACAGAGTGACATTAGTGACATCAAACGCAGGTGTTTTACCATAAAGTTGATCAGAGCTAATGGACTGCAGATATATACACAGAGACAGCTGTTCCGTAAACATAAAACCCTATTAAAGTGCAAATCATCACTAGAACAGTTAGATTAAACATAAAACTACAAGAGAGAGAGTTTTGGATTAGCTTTGTTTGTATTAAGGATAGGATTGCTCTCCGGTGGCACAGTGCAGCATTAATTATGCTTAAAACACATCTTTGATAATGAGCCAAATAGACCTCAGGTAGAATCCGGCTCGGTCTTTTCAGTCTTGAGTTCCTGGATTCTTAGCTTAAAAACCCATACCTGATTTTAGGACAGAGGATTGCACCACGGTCTTCTCCAGCATGCCACATCTGTACAGCTTAAACCTTTTAATACCCAGCTTGACACACACGCTATGTTTGTGTCAACAATAATGTTTTCTAAAGCAGGATAGCATGTGTATGTGTGTTTATGTGCATGTGGATAATAGCAGCATGCTCTAGAAGGGAATTTGTGTGTGTGTTTGTTGATGATAATGATATGTTCTAAAGCAGGAATTACTTTGCATGCGTGGCTGAATAAGACAGCTTAGCTTTGTTTGTTTCTTCCTGTGTAACAGGAATCATCACTGCATGTCCCCCGTTGCCAAGACTCATCAAACATAGCCGCCAACATCTGTTCCCTGGAAAAATCATTACTTATGAGACTTTAATCGTCACAGGGCCAAAAGTGCTACACAGGGCATTTGCATAGCACCCTACTAAGAGAACGACTGCAGAGAGAGAAGCATATATACTGCTCATCTGAAGATAAGATAATAGGCAGAAGATAATAAAATGCTAATAGTTAAGGGCAGAGATCTGTGGATGAGACCTGTATTTAAAAACACAGACCAAAAGCTACAGGGAAACAGACCAATTGTTTTGATGAGTCATCCTGAACTCATGACATCTTATCAAATGCTCTATAGTTAGAAAATAGTCTCTTTTGGATATTAAACATTTCCTGCCCAGTGTATATTTGGGAAATATAGACACAGGAAGCAAAGCTCACCCCTGTGTCATGTTAAAACCAGCTTTTCTTAAATTGTTGGAATATAAATGGAGATCTTCTCTCATCTTTTTTTTTGTCTGTGCATTGAAAGTTTGCACCACCAGAATTTTCAACCTTTAAAAAGTTTATAAAGCTTTTTTTTTTATTCACATAGAAACATTGATCAACGCACATACATAGAGCACATCTGATATGATAACTGACAGCCCAAATATGCTTACTTGTCAAAGTGAATGTTTTGGGTGAACTATACATTGAATTAATTAATTTATAGTGCTTGTGAATCAAACTATTTATTAGCTACAAATTTGTGTTTGGTTTATTCCTCAGGCAGTTGCCATGTTCACAGAACTGATCCGAGAGAACTTCAGGAGCAGCAAATTGAAGCAATGCTTGATTCCACCCCTGGGGGAGCTGCTCTATCTCATTGCTACACAGGTATAACAAAATTAAGTTAATTATTTTATTAAATAAGAGGGATCGGACAAAATGCATGTTATTTCACAAAAAATACCTTTACATGTAGTCCTCAAGAGAAAATAATAGTTGAATTTATAAAAATTACCCAGTTCAAAAGTTTACATACTCTTGATTATTAATACTGTGTTGTTACCTGGATGATCCACAGCGGGTTTTTTTTTTTTTTTTTGATAGTTGTTCATGAGTCTCTTGTTTGTCCTGAACAGTTAAAACTGGCAGCTGTTCTTCAGAAATATCCTTCAGGTCCCACAAATTTCTTTGTTTTTTATTTGAACCCTTTCCAACAATGACTGAGATCCATCTTTTCACACTGAGGATAACTGAGGGACTCTTACAAAAGGTTCAAACGCTTACTGAAGCTTAGAGGGAAACACAATGGATTAAGAACCTGGAGGTGAAAACTTTTTAAATTTGAAGATCAGGGTATCACACCCCGTGAATACACACCCGGAGCGGTATATGTATATGTGTGTGTGTAATATAAATTGCACACACAAAAAACAAATCTATTTATTTATTTATTTATTTTGTTTTCTGTAGGAAAAAGTACAGAGTAGAATCTTTCTCTCTGAATTTATAACTTTGTATACATTAAAGGGGAAATTAAAAATGTGTAATAAATGTGCACAAATGTGTAATGTTGTTATCTGTTATTTAAAGTGTCACAAACTAAAACTAAAAAATGTCTGGAAATAAAAGCTCCTCTAATTAAAAAATTATGTAAATTATAACTTGCATGTCATATAAATATTCACATAAGTCCAGTTAGTAGTGGTGGAAAGAGTACTAAGAAATTGTACTTAAGTAAAAGTATATAATTTACTTGAGTACAAGTAAAAGTACTGAAAAATAATATGACTCAAGTAAGAGTAAAAAAGTAGTTTGCTGAAAAACTAGTCAAGTTACTGTGTTACAAAGTACTTTAGTATTATTTTTCTATTTTTACCCAAAATGAGACGATGTGAGCATTATGCAGCAGGTTAACCCTAATCCTAACACCCATGTACTGTAATGTCTGTTTCACAAGTGAGACCCAGGAAATCCCTTATATGGACAAATGCATCAGATATCACTACAGCTGAATAACATGCAGATAGAGATGCTTTGACTGATGAAATGTTGAAGTTAATAAACACCCCCAATTGCATAGCTTGTATCACAGTAAAGATTATTATACAATGCTGTATTGAACACTGTTTAAGTTGTTATATACAGGTCCTTCTCAAAAAATTAGCATATTGTGATAAAAGTTCATTATTTTCCATAATGTAATGATAAAATTAAACTTTCATATATTTTAGATTCATTGCACACCAACTGAAATATTTCAGGTCTTTTATTGTTTTAATACTGATGATTTTGGCACACAGCTCATAAAAACCCAAAATTCTCAAAAAATTTGCATATCATGAAAAGGTTCTCTAAACGAGCTATTAACCTAATCATCAGAATCAACTAATTAACTCTAAACACCTGCAAAAGATTCCTGAGGATTTTAAAAACTCCCAGCCTGGTTCATTACTCAAAACCGCAATCATGGGTAAGACTGCCGACCTGACTGCTGTCCAGAAGGCCATCATTGACACCCTCAAGTGAGAGGCTAAGACACAGAAAGAAATTTCTGAACGAATAGGCTGTTCCCAGAGTGCTGTATCAAGGCACCTCAGTGGGAAGTCTGTGGGAAGGAAAAAGTGTGGCAAAAAAAAAACGCTGCACAACGAGAAGAGGTGACCGGACCCTGAGGAAGATTGTGGAGAAGAAGGACCGATTCCAGACCTTGGGGGACCTGCGGAAGCAGTGGACTGAGTCTGGAGTAGAAACATCCAGGGCCACCGTGCACAGGGTGTGTGCTTTTGAACCAGAAACAGCGGCAGAAGCGCCTGACCTGGGCTACAGAGAAGCAGCACTGGACTGTTGCTCAGTGGTCCAAAGTACTTTTTTTCGGATGAAAGCAAATTTTGCATGTCATTCGGAAATCAAGGTGCCAGAGTCTGGAGGAAGACTGGGGAGAAGGAAATGCCAAAATGCCTGAAGTCCAGTGTCAAGTACCCACAGTCAGTGATGGTCTGGGGTGCCATGTCAGCTGCTGGTGTTGGTCACCTGTGTTTTATCAAGGGTAGGGTCAATGCAGCTAGCTATCAGGAGATTTTGGAGCACTTCATGCTTCCATCTGCTGAAAAGCTTTATGGAGATGAAGATTTCGTTTTTCAGCACGACCTGGCACCTGCTCACAGTGCCAAAACCACTGGTAAATGGTTTACTGACCATGGTATTACTGTGCTCAATTGGCCTGCCAACTCTCCTGACCTGAACCCCATAGAGAATCTGTGGGATATTGTGAAGAGAAAGTTGAGAGACGCAAGACCCAACACTCTGGATGAGCTTAAGGCTGCTATCGAAGCATCCTGGGCCTCCATAACACCTCAGCAGTGCCACAGGCTGATTGCCTCCATGCCACGGCGCATTGAAGCAGTCATTTCTGCAAAAGGATTCCCGGCCAAGTATTGAGTGCATAACTGAACATAATTATTTGAAGGTTGACTTTTTTTGTATTAAAAACACTTTTCTTTTATTGGTCGGATGAAATATGCTAATTTTTTGAGATTTTTGGGGTTTTCATGAGCTGTATGCCAAAATCATCAGTATTAAAACAATAAAAGACCTGAAATATTTCAGTTGGTGTGCAATGAATCTAAAATATATGAAAGTTTAATTTTTATCATTACATTATGGAAAATAATGAACTTTTATCACAATATGCTAATTTTTTGAGAAGGACCTGTAGTGATTTTGGAGTAAAACATGATACTAGTCTCATAAATTGTCAAGTTTGACGCTATGTTAAGCAAACATACTTCCTATCCCTGTTGCCAGGAGCAACTGTTTTATAACTAATTTTGAAAACTACATTGACGTATAAGATTATGTGGTTGTTTTTAAGAAGGGCAAAAGGCAAAGAAGGGTAAGTGAGGTTTAATAGAAAAGAAAGGGTTTAAAACCATGTGAATTGAAATGTGCCAGTAAAAAATAATGTAGGCATCGTTTGAATTTTTATGATTTCGATTCTTGTCGATTCCTAATTTTGATTCCAATAAGGTAAATAATAATAATAAATAAATAAATGAAAAATCTCAGATATTATTCACATTTATTCTAACTCTTATTGCAAAATATTTCCTTGTTAGCTGAATACTATGAATAAAAATCAACAGGCTAAAGAACACTTACACAAGGATGTGTGTGCAGCAGAGAAAACAGAAATAAGGGCACAGAAATGTAAAAAAACAAAAAAAAACAAATTGAGTTTTGTCTAATTGACAGGCTTTATTTTTTCTTATGTATTTTACTTGGATAAGAAATCAAATACAATGCTGGATGATAACCAGTAATTTGTATTCTATAATATTATCTCTGTATTTTCCAAATGACAATTTTAGGATTGGTTTGTACAAACACATAATGCAGAATAGTTTCTATGCTATATTAAATAATTAATAATAATAATAATTCCTTACATTTATATAGCGCTTTTCTGGGCACTCAAAGCGCTTTACATAGAAGGGGGTATCTCCTCAACCACCACCAGTGTGCAGCATCCACCTGGATGATGCGACGGCAGCCATATTGCGCCAGAACCCCCACCGCACATCAGCTTATTGGTGGAGAGGAGACAGAGTGATGAAACCAATCAGTAGATATGGGGATGGTTAGGAGGCCATGATGGTCAGAGGCCAATGGGGTTACACCCCTACTCTTTTTCGAAGGACATCCTGGGATTTTTAATGACCACAGAGAGTCAGGACCTCGGTTTAACGTCTCTTCCGAAAGACGGTGCTTTTTGTCAGTATAGTGTCCCCATCACTACACTGAAGCGTTAGGACCCACACTGAGCACAGGGTGAGCACCCCCTGCTGGCCTCACTAACACCTCTTCCAGCAGCAACCTAATTTTTCCCAGGAGGTCTCCCATCCAGGTACTGACCAGGGTCAGCCCTGCTTAGTTTCAATGGGGAACCAGTCTTGGGCTGCAGGGTGATATGGCTGCTGATGATGTTATGTCTATTAGCACTGGATTATTCATATTATTACCTCGAAATGACCTTTTTTAGTTACAGCAATAGTTATTAGCCATTATCATAAGTTATTACTTCTACTGGGCCGTTTTGGACTTTCTGCGCGAGAGCGTCCTCTGGCTTCGAGTATGAATGGAGCAGTATATGCACTGCATGAGCTCCGTAATATCGTCCATATCGTCTCGTTTTGGATATGAATAAATCTTCCGGTCATACATGCGTCTTGTTTATACGCCCATGTGCTCACACATCCAAAGCACACACACAGAAAAAGTGATTTTAAATGCATCTGACTGAGAGATTAATCATGGTTGATCTATCAGCCAGATGCACATAAAATGCATGCTCTCTTATTTCAGTGTTATTGTTAATGTTGAGGTTATTTTGCTTCATACATTTAGTTTAACTGCACTGTTAAAGAGGGCGATTTTTACCATTCAACTGAGCTATGTGCATGTATTTTAGACACTTACATTGTTCTTGCGCCATCCATGCAATAACTGCGTCCTTCTATCAACCGAGTGTAATATCGACGGTATGACCCATTTCAGGACCTGACAAAATTACAATTTAAAATCAGCGCATAGCTCACATTCACTAAAATACTGAAACTCTGGTTCAAAACGACAACGCCGGTGATTGACAGTCAAAGCAAAGCGCGGTTTGTACGCCCCGCCCCCGCAGCTGAACTGGAAGTTTTTATTGGTTTTGCAGCCAAGTCAGATCTGTCTGTTATTGGCTGAAGCGCGGGTCTTCACCCCAGGAGCTTGAAAAGTGCCCATCAAATGCCGCCTCGCTCTTCTCCATCGGCACCTTCTTTGTTAGTTTTTTTTATTTTTTGTACTTTGTGCTTTTGGTGAAAAATAAATGTAGCGAAATTGAATATTTTAGTTTTATTCTACTCAAGTAAAAGTAAAAGTACCACAATTTTATTGTACTCAAGAAAGTAGAAAAAAAATTAAGTACTGTAACGAAAGTATTTGTAATTAGTTACTTTCCACCTCTACCAATTAGTGACAGATTGATATTAAGGAGGGGGAAAAATAAAGTAGACTGTCTATTATGCGGATGTAAATATTGATCAGTGTACAACTTCCACTTTGGCTTCTAGGGGGACTAGCCTCGGGATTGCGATCTCAAGAACAGATCAGTATGTTTAATGGCCTGAAATTTCATACAGCTCAATTTGCTTCTCATAAATGTCTTACAGGCAATATTTGTCCTCGGAGTATTCCATGACATTTAAAAAGCCCCCTTATGAGGAGAGATTCACACAACCTCTCAGACCTCATTAACCTCAACATGAGGACCATCTCATAGCTGATGCAGTCTGGTGCATCATGTCTAACCTTTGACAGAATTTTAGCACCGTAAATATCACTGCTGAAAACTGCTTTTTTTTTTTTTTTTTTGAATTTACTCATGTTCTGCTGTCTGTCACGGTAACACATCATTTGCCTGCTATAACACAATGCTTTGGTCAAAGTCAGTGTTTGGGTTATTTTCAGCATCACACATGTACAGCAGCCTGTCAATGATGTCTAAAGGTGTAATGAAGCACAGCCTCTGGAGTCCATAAATGGCTCATCACAGCACCATTTTACCTCATTACAAGCGGTGTGATGAGATGGCCTGTTTTTCCAAGACACATTTTTAAGACCCTTTTCACCAAAATGTGCCCCATGTTGTAGATGTCTGGTCACCCTAATCTGATCACTGTATTGATCGCTGTAAGGGACCCGAGGTTAGCTGATAACATGCTTTGTTGGGCTTATATAAGTGTGTATCTCCTGTACGGTTGTGCTTTTCAGGGTCACACAGTACAACAGCACACAGCTTTTATTGATCACATTAGCTCTGAGCACAGAGGGAGGGTGAGGGACGCTGTCACCTTGATTGGCTTTATCTAATGACTTTTCTCTGCTTCTCAGTTCTTGTGTAATGTGAGCAATAGGTGTGTTGACACTATGAATTTCAATGGCAGTCCGGGTGGAAAACTATGTCTGTGCGACATAATGAATGGAAGTGATGCAAGATAAGCCATGCTCTAGCTTTGATTTTTCTTCAGCCTGTCATTCGGTAAAACACAACTATTAAATATTTGTTTCTTTAACATGGTTCACCCTTAGTTTCCAGTATACCATTTTATGTTTCTGTATAGTGTGCACAGGTAGAAATAATCAAATGTCAAAATGGATGATAAATTAGCTACACTAAGAACTAGGGGCCCAATTTTAACGATCTAAGTGCATGGGCTAAAGCGGATGGTGCAGGTGCACTCAGGGCATGTCCGAATCCACTTTTGCTATTTTTACGATGGGAAAATAGTCGGCGCGCCCGGGCGCATGGTCTAAATGGGTTGTCCCTATTCTCTTAATGAGTAATGAGTGTTTTTGGGCGTAACATGTAATAAACCAATCAGAGTCTCATCTCCCATCCCCTTTAAAAGCCAGTTGCGCTCGCGTCATGGCGGGTTCGTTATTTACATGGTAGAATGTAATTTTTCATTTTTAAACATGTTTGTGTGCTGCTGCGTGTCCCTGTGTGTGTAATAAGCAAAGTGTACGTGCGTTGTGCACCCGCCTATAGGCGCATATTACTAATGCGCGCTTTAAATAACAAAGAAAAAATATTGCGCCAACCCTTTAGACCAGGTTTGAGTTGGTCTATGGTGCAGTCTATTTTCAGTTCCTCAAAATAGCAACGCACCAACAATGCTCTTTTTTAGACCAGCACGCCCATAGGCACACAAATGGGCGCAAATGCATTTGCTATTTTAACAATGTGGTGCAGGGCGGGAAAATGAGAACTGGGTCAGGCTCAAACTAGCAAAAACACTTGCGCTGCATCTTGCGCCACATTGCGCCAGTTGTGTAATAGCGCTCAAAGTGTTGTTGTTTTTTAGCCACTTTTGCAATTACTGGAAGATGGCCAAACACTTTATCAACAAACTGTAGTGACATATTTGGCATTTATTATTTCTTTCTCTGTTCATGTTCACATGTGCCATCTTTTATTTTTTGGCTCCACCCCTACACCTGCCACAATATACATTAATATATGTGTTAGGTATGTGGATAGATGCTTAGGATATGCTTTGGAGCAAAATGACACTTACCTGTTTATAATTATGTCAGGAAAACTAATTGTGGCCTGAACAGTGGTTCATATCTCAGTTTGGCCATATCTCAGTGTCTATGGTGGTTACGACCCTAAATGATTAGATATTTTATTGTCTAATGCAATATAGATGATAAATGTGAATCATCATCATTAAACAAACAAACAAACAAATATATATATTTAAAGAACTGTTCATCAGAAGTCAATGGTAATTATTTCTTTAATAACCTGCACTTAGTGTACAGTGTACAAAGAGAGACCAATGAGATGACACTATTTTTTTTAACAGGATGATTCCTGCTTCCAAATTTATTTCCAAATCAGCCACTGTGGGTTCGAGTTTTCCCCTTTTTCTCCTGCTATTGCATGGCAATCAATTTTAATGGCCCTAGAAAAAGTTTGGGAAGTTTTATGTAAGAACAATTTGCCAACAGAGGTATAAGTTTATTACAAGAGGTTTATTGTTACGATCAAAAATCAGTTAGTCAGTCAATCAATCCTTCAGAATTGCTAAATTTGCTATACAATGTTTTATTGCATAAACTGACAAAAAAAAAAAAAAAAAGGTACCTTAGCCTTGAGTTCATGTATACATTTTATATAAATAGTTTAAAATGCAAAATGATATCTAATTCTTTATAAAAAAAAAATATACAAAATTACATAAACTCTTTGACAGTGTTACTTGCATGCTCATTAATTTTACTGTGCACACATATTTAGCTTCATTGTAAATATTAATAACTTTCAGTTATTTTGTGATAGTGATGCATTTATAAATTAGAATCACTGTTTTGAGTTGGCACATGTATTTACTTTTTTTACCTAATTTAGATAGATTTTTTTAAGGCCGATTTGTCATAGTAACATTTCTACCTTTATTAAATGTAATTATCAGTTAACAAAACAGTGTTTTGGTTTTTAAGTAAAAAAATCCTCAAATTTTCAACAGCCTACTGCACGTTGCATAATGCAACTACATATGAACAGAAATCCAAATCAGGCCTTGACTTGTATGAAGCTCTTGCTCACGAGCTGCCGTTGATGTTGACGATCAGTCTCAGCACTGTGCTGAACACAAGCATTAGAAGTTAAATGAGAGGAGGATGTTGCTTCGCAGCGTTCCCTGCTTTTCCCTCTAATTGACACTATCATTGCTTATCACTTGAGCTGTGTTTGCTTTACCTGCCTGAACCAGCGAGCCTGTTGTCTTATTTACTGTCACAGGACTTTATTTATTTAGCCTCATTATGATGGCGGCTGCATTTTGCTGCTTTTAATTGTTCCCCCAAAGAGTCTCAGTAATAGTTCTCTCTTTTTCACTCACACACACACATTCTCTCTTTCCTTCCCCTGCAGGAAGAGAAGAAAGAGCGCCCAGGAGGATTGTGGGTCGTTCCTGCTGCCGCCTACACCGTGTTAATGAGGTGCCTTCGGGAAGGGGTAAGACTGCTACACTGTTTTCATAGAGTGTGTGTAAGTGTGTGCACGAGTATGTGTGTGTGAATATGGGGGCGGGGGGATCTGTCTGATAACGAACCTCCCCCAGCCCTTATAGGCATTATTTGCCTGCTGCGAGTCATGGGCGCTCTACGCGCTCGCTTGCTCGTCAGTCAGTCCTGTCACACAAAAAAACTCACTCACCTTCAACAGAAATGCTCATGTAACCGCACCTCTGGTCGTCTCAGTAGCAATTAACCACGCTGGCCTGCATTGTTTAAGAATGGAACCATCTGCATGAGACAGACATCAAACTGATCATCAATAGTCTGAACAGACTATTTACTGTGAGTGCTTAGAGCTTCTCGCCCACAGGGGACCGAACACCATACAGACCCCTCATTATTCCTTTATTAGCAGGGAAAGATCTGCCATTAAGAAGTGAGTTTAGGAGCTACAGCTTGTGTTGCCGACAACCCCTGGTCTGCAGCGTTAAAAGAAAGTAGCGCTCTGAAGGAAAAATTGGGCGTGGTAAAACTGAAGTTTGTCTAGCTGTTCTGTGGCTGCGCTACTGTTTTCTGGCTGGTCAGCTGCCAACAATTGGCCAAATTTGTGCCCTCCAGTGATTGTGCCTAATTTTAGACATCTTTGCTCCAACCTGCTTATGCAGCATTTGTTTTTTGTTTTTTTTTGTCTCATCACTTTTTTGCCGGCAGTTAAATTTATATTCTCAGCTGCTTTAAGTAGTTCTTGCTGGAGTTCATCTGATTCCCTTTCTAGGTAAATTTCAAATTTGTGTTTCAGAACTGATGGCTGTGATGATCAACAGCTGTTGTGTGTTTTGCTTTCAATAAAAACGTTGTGTATTCAATGCATCAGCAACTTTCAAAACTACATATGCAGTTCTTAGCTGACATCACAGTTGTTTCTGCTACAGACGGAACACCCCCTTGACTATCTGATGCAAAAAATCTAATGGGTTGCAGCAGTTCAATTAAGAACTGTTTTGGGGTTCTCTAAAGAACCTATCTGTGAACAATTCTTAGTGTGAAGAACATTTTAATAATCTAAATAAACTAACTTACTGTGATCAATGAAAAAAATCCAAAAATTGTTTGTAGATGTTACTTAGTTTTCTGATTCTGTATCCAGTGAAACGACATGGCTTTAACGAATTGTGATTCAAGTATACACATTTGAGGCATCTGCAGTTATTTCTATTATAAAGGTGTTTTTAATCTATTATAATGTAATATGAAATCATCCATTCATCAGCTGTTCAGTGTAACATGCAAATAATCATCAGCATCAATCAGAATATCAGTATCAGTGCACTCCCTAACAAACACTTCCCAGCAGTACTGCCACCAGGCTATGCAGTTGATCACTCTCTCCAAAGCAGGTCTAGACTGACAGTGACACGATCGGAGCAGAGGCAACGGCCAGATGCTGGCATGCCTCCCCGATGCTGCCTTGCTAATTACTTCCCGCAAACATTAATGGCACATCTTTTGGAAAGCCATGAAAGAAACAGGTTAATTCAGTTCCACCGATTCCCCAGCATTAGTGCCATGCGAGTACAGTAATAAATCCATGTGTGTTTTGAGGCTGATGTAGGCAATAATTGTAATGCCTCGCTTTGCTGACCTGCTTGAGAACCTCTGCTGATTCAGAGAGAGCTGAGCTCAGGAAACAAGACATCAGAGAGGGAGAAAGAGAGGGAGGGATGGGGAATTATTGGGAGAGAAGGAGGAAAAAAGGCCAGGAGGTGATGATGGGAGTAGGTTGGGGGAGGGTAAGAAGTGCATAACACACAGAGAGGAGATGAGAGTAACAGAGCTAGCTGGATAATATTGTGTGCTCAATCGAGAGTGAGAGTGCTCTTAATCCAGAAAGACAGCCAGAGCAGCATGCAGACAGGTTTTCAGGTCAGACTGCAACTGGAAGAGCCATGCGCAATTGTGTGTGTGCGATTCCGTGTGCGTGGATGATGAAAGGGTTGTGCTCACTGTAAGTGGCGTGTAGCAGAGCCTTGGGCTGCAACTGGGCATCACACTACTCTTCCATTAAATATTTATTACACACACACACACATACTGTGCATATTCCATCCTCTCCTTATTAGCTCTGCCTGTAATGCCTCACTATAGCACACGCTGACCCTTCTGAGACTCTGAATATCTGTGATGCAGTTTATATAAATATGGTTTTGCCTCTGATCTCTGTCATTCCGTAATCAAACATGCTCAGCGGCTCCACACGCATTCTCGCTTCACGTTTAGCAAAGACGCTCTGCTGAATCGGTCACGAACAGCCATTTGATATGCATCACCCTGGGGATTGGTATCATGGAGTGTGTGTTGATCATGAAGGCTACGTAACTTTGTTACCGAAGGCTATCAAAGTGCTATGTGTGATTTGGATTTTTCTTCTTCTTTTGGAAAAACTCAGTTTAAGTGCTACATGAAATGAAAACTATTTACTTTAATGATACACGTTGCTGATCATATTGTGTATGATTCATTGTGAACATTATTCAAATAATTCCACACGATTTTCTTTGTAAAAATATTATTTTATTTAAATTAAGCTCACCAAGGCTTATTCTATTCTATATATTATTCTTGTGCAAAAACACAAAATAGCTCTTATTTTAACATTTACTCTCCATTAACACTTTGAAGCACAGCATGCTGAGAAAAGTTTGTTAAATTGAGAAATTTGCTGTAACACATTCAGTTTGAGTTATGCTTGATATAATCCATTAAGTTCAGATATTTTTCTATTAAGTACAATGATTTTTTTCAGTATATTTGAGTAAAGTGAAATGGTTTCATTTGGTAAATTCATCTGCTACGTTTTCAGTGCAAAGTTTTGAACGGTAGTGTATACTGTGTATCTTGTTAATGTTAAATAGAAGCCAAATAGCTGTTTAGGGTCCAAGCATCAGGGATGCTAGAACCCTATTTATTCAATTTCTTAGAATTCTTCACTTTTCTTCTTCCCTAAACGTGTAAAAAAGTGAGAACCAAGTACAGAAACCACAAACCAAAATGCAGAATCAAAATGTTCCTTATTATTAGTCCAAATATGCATAGATTTAAAAATAAGTATATTGTATTTCATGTCATTCATTGTCAAGTTCGCTCGTTCCTGTTGGTGTCGTCAATCTGGCAACCTGTGCCTCAAGTCTGAGGAGGAGCGGCCGGGTGAAAAAAACCCTCTCCAATGTTTTGAATTTGGACTCCAATACCTAGTTCAACCACTCGGTGTAAACTCCGCACTCCGGACGAGAAGCACAGCCCAGCACAGTCCAGCTCAGAGCATTACGTAATGCATTACTGTCCATAAAAAGTAAAAAAGTAACGCAATTATTTACTTTTTCATGGAATAACACAAAATTGTAATGCATTACGTTTAAAAGTAACTTTCCCCAACACTGATGACAAGCAAATGTTCGTGTTGGTTACATATAAGTATTTGGGTGAAAACATACAAACTAACAATTAGATGCATATAATTAATTTTGATTTTAATTTAAGAAATTATTATATATAATTTGCTAAATAATTGTAAATATATAAATACAATATTTTCTATCACTATGTTTTTGGGGACTTGCACAAGATATTTTAAGCCTGATTACATACTGACCATGACACATGGTTATAGAGGTCTGCTTAGGCCTCTCTGAATATAATTTCTGCATGTTAAATGCACTGCATTACATTTTTCAAATATTAATAAGTGATGGAACAGTTTTGGAAATTATTGTTCTTATGTATTAACTTTTTCATAGAAATAGTAATATTTATTACAGCTCAAGTTGTAATAGAAGATGTCACATTATGGAAGCAATATGTGAATGCTTTATCATGTTGACTTACTGTAAAGGCACAATATGAATTTTTTTGCCACTAGAGGGAGCGTATGCAAAATAAACAAAGAGTGTGGAATCATGGGAGTTGTGGTCTTCATCCCCACAGCCACCGCAATCCGACAGGACTCAAGCAGAAATCATGACCATGGATGATTAACGTAGTAGAATGAAGCAGGGTGAGGCTGAAAGCCATCGAAGCGAAACGAAGACGCCGAACGAGTGTGACACAGGGTGTTAATCGAAAGCAGCGGAGCTTTTGTTATGCCTCAGTCGACCACTTCCGCTCGTGCATATGTAAAAAAAAAAAAACACCCAGTTTTATCACACTAGATACATTTGAAGTTCTGTTACAATGCTACTGTGTGCGGTCGTCACTGGTCTATTAATATGCACAACATATTAAACACGTCTTTTGTGTTTACATGTTTTCTACAAAACAAAACCGGAAATCGAGGGTGTGTGACGTCATTGCCAGGTGACACAATGACACTATGGACACAATCCGTGTCACTAGTTAAAATTGCTTATTTCTCTGGATTTAAACATTCTTTGAAACATTTGGGAGTACACAAGTCAGTAAAATATATAACACTGTTCTAGTGGTTTTTGGATATTTTAATAAACAAATCTTACATATTTTGCCTTTAACGGAGGTTCTTCCATCTTCCATGTCTTGAGCAGCTTTTTTTATTGTTGTTGAGCAGATTAGCTGGAATAAAAGAATGTTTATGCTTGGGACTGATTGGATTGATGCTGAGAGAGACAGAAAGAGCTCAAACAGTGAGACCACACTGATGAAAGGCCTGTCTGGCTCAGGCAATTTACATAGGTCTTTATTCAGGACCAGGTGTGCTGCTCCTTCAAACAGACACTCGCGTTGTTAGAGGGAGCCACACAGAGATGTCCTCTGTAAGCTTTACGTAATCTCTGTCTTTCACAAACACACACATAGAAATCCAAAGTAGGCTTGAATGAGTGTATTTAACCAAAGAAAACACCTGTACTCCATTACAAAAATTGTTCATTATTTATTTATTTTTTTTAAAAAGAGCCCAATCAGCATTATTTAACATAAATGTACCCCTTTAATGGTTTCCCAGATGGTTGCAAAATGCCACTGACACTCAGCGCTGAGATGGAAATAATTAATGGTGCTTGCAACAGCAATCATCACAACCACTATTGCTCATACCTACTGTATATTATGTGAACACACCCCTCTAACCCTGTGTATTAAATTTCAACTTTTAACTTGTCCACACCATTATTTGTTTAGTGATCACAGATATTCACCTGTCAGTAGGGCTCATGAAATCATAATTGTCGATTATTCCCTTTAAATTGTAAGTGATGATTAATTATGATTTTCACAATTTACATTGAATGATGTTTATACTAGAGGTTGACCGATTGATCGGCCGACCGATTAATTGGCCGATTTTTGGCATTTTTAAATTAATCGGTATTGACCGATTGTGCTTAAAAATTAGGCAGATTTATAGGCAGGCGCACCGGTGGGCAGCTAAGCATTGTTGCGGAATTCCCATTGAGGCTGCGTGTGAGACGGAGCAGCTCACACTCTGCAGCAGTGGCTTGTTCACACACAGCTTCAGCTAATGGCAGGGCAAAACAGCCCGTTTCGGAAATACTTTTTACCCTACTAGAATTGATGCCAGAAGTGCATCAAGTCATTTGCATGTGAAAGTAGAAACAGAAAGTAGAAACAGATGAAACTTCTGTGTTGATTAAAATGTGAACGTTAACTTTCCTCATGAAATGTGTCTGTAGGTCCGACAATTTCCTCCACGATGTCATCGCTCGTGGTCAGTGCACTCTTAAGCAGTTAGGAGCAGCAGGCTGTGTAATATGTGTGAAATCTTTTATTTTTGTTATCACTATGGCCATTTGACTTAAAGCAATGTCCAGTGTTTCCTATACATTAAGTTATTTGTGACGGCTCGTCATTATATCAAAACTGCCACAAATAGATTTTCCAGAAGGCTTATACTTCATTGAATAAAATGAGCACTTCACATTTTAGAATTAAAATACAGCGCGGGTGTTTTTATATGAATATATCTTTGAAAAGAACAGACTGTCTTCAGAAAAGCTTCGATGTCATTTTAATTTAATCTTTCCTGTAATGCAGCGATCCTCAATTCCAGTCCTCTCGTGCCCCAGCTCTGCCTTTTTTTGCACGTCTCTCTTTAGTTAACACACCTGATTCAGATAATCAGCTTGTTAGAAGTGAGCTCCGTGCATGAACTGTGTTCCCATTGACATGGTCCCTACACAGTGTTCATTGCTCCCTACTCCCTAAGCAGGGAAAATCTGTTAAAGTTTACTTCACTTCCGAACATTCATTCACAGATTTCACACACGGACAAGTGTGACATCATATACCTCTGTAAATAAATGCAATTTAAATTCACGTCTCGCACACTTCAATGCACTTTGATTGGAACATATACGTTCGCTTCGAACTGGAATCATGGCGGAATATCCTGTGATGTCCAGTTCGCAGGGCACTTACATTCGAATAGAACAAATGTCTGAAGCCATGAGAGAAACAGCGCCTCCTGCTGGCAGAGAATTAATTTGCAGTCTGTGGGAAACACTGGTCTGTCAGTAAACATAAACAAAAAGCATGCTTCAAAACTGTTTTGAGAAGGTGCTTAAGTTTTGAGCCATGTATTATTACTCAAAATTGGGTTCCTACTACTATTACTATCTTGTACCCTGCAATAATAATTTGCTTAAACTCACTTTTATGAGATGGAAAAAAAAAAAGAAAAAGAAAAGAAAATTGGCCAAACATATCGGCCAAAAAAATCGGCATCATATATTGACCATCGGCTGCCCTGATTTCTAAATATCGGCATTGGCCAGTGAAAAACCCATATCGGTCGACCTCTAGTTTATACCATTGTTTGAAGCAACTGCATGCCATATTTTATATGCAAATAAACAAGCTGAAAATAAACAAGCTGAAAACACTCTTAACTGAAAAACTTTTATTGCTTTTCTGTAGTATTAAGCCTCAAATGTAAACTATACATTGGATTGGTTTCTTCTTTAAATAAAGTAAAAATTTGGATGATATTATAATGTTATACTAAAATTAAAACAAAGGGGGAAAACCCTTAAGATAACCTGTAGAAAGAAAGAAAAAACCCACAAGCACTCAGAATAACCTAAGTGGACTTTGAATAATTAATTGCCACTTTGAACAGTTACGTAATTGTGGCATCCATAATTGTAATCACGATTAGAAATTTGATTAATTGTGCAGCCCTACCAGTCAGATAATAAAATGGGGAGGAAGAAAACATTTGAACCAAACAAGTAAACCAAATTCAGGCCACTTAAAGTCTGCTGAATGAAAAAGAACCCAGTTCTCTTGAACGTGGCACAGGCTGTTCTTAATGCAATCTGCAAACAATGACATCATCACCACATGGCACAAGCTGACTGACCTCTGCTGATTCTGCAGCCAAATGAGCTTGCTGCTCAACTTTTAAATTGTATGGTTCTGTGTTTGCTTTAAGCAAGTCTTGCAGCACTCTATGAGAAACCTTCCATCTCCCCCAGCTCCACCCATAAAGATCTGCTGTGGGTAATTTAATGTATGCTATATGTGCAGCAGCAGCAGCATGTCTTACATGCTTACAGCTGCTTGTCTGAGGATGTATTAACAGTAGCAATTCTCACATTAACATTGTGACATCCATTAGCATGCCAAACTATCCTGAGATTTGTCATGACCGAAATGCATTTATTATTAGGTTTTTATTTTTATTTATATGTTATTTATTTTTTTATTAGTTTGTTTGTGGAACCCAGCTTTGATTATTAATAATATAATATTGATGGTTATTACATTGAATATATGAGGAATATTTGAATTCAAACTTAACAAACTTTTTTTATTTAATGATAAGCAATATTAAGCATAAACTCATGTCCTTTTTCAATAAAGCATAATTTCTTGATTATTGGAATAATAAAACATCTTTACTTCATAATGTTTGTTTTCTATAGCTTAAAAGAGGAAACATTAGAATAGAATAACATCTTTACATTAGAATAGAATACAATATGTTTTTGATGTAACTTATTGCGACATTACCCCTGAGTTTTCATTTGCACCAAACACTGAAGGAAGACCTTTGATAATCTCAGATCACTGTAAAGTTTGGTTGGAGTGATATACAATATATTGTCAAAATTAATGCAAACTGCTTTTGGACCCCTGACACAAATTTGGGTGGTAAGCATTGTATAAATGGGTTTTGCACATGTAACCACCACTTTTTCTTAACCCTCTGGGGCCGACTAAAGCTAATATGCATTTTGAGGCATCTTCTCCTGATAACACAAAAAATAACTTAAATTACACTTTCAGTTTTGATTGTACAGATAAGAGCAATACATCAATCGAATCTGTAAAGGGTCTAATTTTATTTGTATACAGACATAATAACAAAACTTTGTGCATTTATAAAATAAAGAAAACAAACAGGGTGCGCTGTCTGCAGCCTTGGTCTGCGGTGATCTTCATTTAGAAATGTGTCATTAAAATGAACTGTAACTCAGCAAATACTTAACACAGAGACATGAGAGAGATATCTATAGAAAGCTTGACATGTCTACTTTTAAACTAAGCAAGTCTTATTGAAAACAAATATTCTGTGATAACATAGTCCATATGAAACCAATGCAATGTCCAGTCTTTCACGTCTCCCTTCATTATGTCTAATGTGACCGCGCCGATCGCGCTATTGGCATTATAATTATCCACGTGAAGCTCATGGTGGGTAAACGCCCCATAACAATAAACAAAGCAGCGAGTTATTTACATTTTACTTTGCACTTCGCGCTGAGAGGAATGAGACTGAATTCACCGCAGAAAAGACTCGCTGTGACAAATAAGAAAGAATTCACCTCAAGAAGCTTTGGATTACCTTTGGATTATTGATGCAGCGGCTTGATCAAGCAGAGATCCTAAACATGAGTAAGTCTTTTTTTTCCTAGTTGTATTAGTTTTCACATAACCTGTACACATTTTACTAGTTAGACTTTTTTCAAACTATAATTCCTGACTAAATAAATAATCAGGTGAAACATTTTAAATAGGGATGTACCGATACTGGTATCGGTATCGGCCCGATACTGAGCTCTTGTACTCGTACTTGTTAAAATGCCCTGATACCAAACGCCGATACCACACAGCACCTGATAAGTGCCATATTCAGATAAAGAAACACCAACAACAGACAGCAGAATGAAGTTATTAGAGATTAAGGTTGTCTACATAGGATATTTATACAATGAATTTAATGTTAAACAGTCAGTATTTACGCCTGTATAGCTGACGTGCGCAAGCTGATAAAGCACACTGAGTGGATTGAGCGTGCAGTGGCGGAGGTGCGCGAGCTTGTCTAGTGAATATACAGTTCATCATTGGAAAGTTTGTAGTTCAGTCTGATATGTCAAAAACAAATAAGTAAAACAATGCACAAGTTACTTAACGATAGAGAGTGAGGGAGAGAGAGAGGGAGAGAGATAGAGAGAGCATGCTCGCGCACTTCTGTCGTGTGATCTTTGATGTTCACTCACTTAGCACACACATTTGGATTGACACTAAATTGTAAAAAAAAAAAAAAAAACATTTATATGGGCATTTACTATAAACTTCATTTATTTTCAACCTTAGGCATACATGACTTTCTGGGGAAAGTGAATCTAGCAGCCTGTGTCTAATGCACTAGGCAGTACGTTACTACTGTCCCTCTCAATCTCCAACAGTACAAATACATGCACGCGTTGCGCGTTTTGCTTGCTTGAGTGTTTCTGCATTATACAGTATGAGTGGCTTTGGAATATAAATCGGAGCACGTTTCAGATAAAAAACAAAAAACGCGACTTCTATTAGTGATAAATAGCACAGGAGATTTATAACGAGTGCTTCCCTGCGTTATTACAGCAAAGCGCGTCATTACAGTACTAAGTCGCTGCAATGGATCAGCTCTAATGCTATTAAATTACAGATGATGAACCACAGAGCAAAAACATGAACAAAGTAACAAAATCTTGTAAAATATATTTTAATGGGCATAATTAAGTGTGAAAATAACCGAATGATATACAGTTAAACCAAAAATTATTCAGAGATCAGATATACATTTTTATATTTTTTTTACTAGTGGGTGCAGGACACTATAGTTCATTTATGTAAATGAGGATAGCAAAATAAAGTAAACTGTGACAAATTATACCCAAAAATTCCTCAAACAAAGTCTGGGGAAAAATTGGAAGTTCAGATTTGCATGAAGCTGGATGATAGCATACCCAGGAAACTACAGACAGTCATTAAGGCTAAGGGTGGCACAACTAAGTATTGATAGTTGTGTAAATACTGTCATACTAACAGCTGTCTGAATAATTTTTGGTTGATTGTAATTCATTACATACCTTTCTATCAAAGTTGTTTTATATTATTATGATGATTTTTTTGTGACACAGTTTAACTATGAGTTCTTGTCATATTTTATTACCATCTTCTAAACTATAGAGAATAAACATAATGTGTTATAATGTGAAATGTTGAAGGTGTCTGAAGAAATTTTGGTTTGACTGTTTCTATTTAATAAATTAAATCAACCAGCTAACATTGTACTCTTTTGATTTCAGTACCCAATATTTAAAAAAATTACAAATGCAATAAAAATATCGGTACTCGGTATCGGCAAGTACCAAAAATAAAAGTATCGGTATCGGGCAAGTACTGGAAATAGTGGTATCGGTGCATCCCTAATTATAAAGTTTCATTCACAGCATCTAAATGTGTCACCATGGCAGGATGTTTTTTTTTCTTTCTTTTTTTTATGTTATATAACATAAACAGCAATAAGATATAAAAAAAAAATATATATATTGTTGCTAGCCTAATGTCAGTAAGAATGGTTAGACAAAACTTTACTGAGATAGGCTATTCTCTGTTCACGAATATAGCCAAATATGTTTATAACTATATATATTGTATAGGCTTATTGTATAAGCTTCTGTTCATAAATATCTACTCTGGTGTAAGTATTTTGAATGTGTTATACCCGGGATCCTCTGAGGTGTAAATGTATCAAGTAATCTGTAAATATCACTGATAATGTGTGCTATGTGGTAATTGTGTTCTTTTTTTTATAAATTAGTACTAGTATCAGTGACCATCACAATAATGTTAATAATGTAGTTTAAAAAAAAAAATATTTTGTCCTCAGACTCTTTCTTGTAACTCTTCTCTCTCAGTCACACACCTGGCTGAAAGGCTCATTATACAGCTTATTATGGGGGCCTTTGTCTTCTCAGGTGTGAATCACAGCATTATGCATGATAGTTGATGCCTTTTCGCATATACATTTCCTACAAAAAAAGTGTCTTAAAAAATTAAATCAATATATCGTTTTCTGTGAGCGAGTAATCAAGATGATTTTCACATGATTTTGAAGCAAAAACTCTAGGCTTCAAAATCTGTTCTCAAAAGTCTTGTGAACAAATGTTCTCTAGGTGTTTTATTGCCTAATTTCAGTGACTTCAAAATTTTAGTTTTTCAGTAACCACGCATAAACATTGCTTTCTCAAAAACACAATCGTGTACATACATGCTATCTACATATTATTGTAGCCCAGTTTGTGCTGATTACAGTGTTATTAGACTTTAGCCATTTATGTGTTTATAAGCAACTGAAAAAAAAAAACACAAATATCAGGGCATGTCAAAACTTCTCTAGGCCCCCAAAACACCCTCAGGCCCCAGAAGGTTTAAAAAAAAAAAAAAAAGTAAACATTTGGTTGTGTTAATACCCTGGGAGAGTCTAAACTCTCCTGCATTTAGGACAGTGAATTTGTTTTAGAGGAATTACATAATTTCACTGGCTTCGAAGCTGTTAAACTTTTTAACACTCCATCTTCAGTTTTTGTTTCAGTGTGCATCGACTTTTTCACAAACGTGGACTAGTTCAGGATTGACCTCCTGTTACCATATCGAGTTACTGACTGCTGATGTTGCGAGAGAGAATTTGGGAGAAATACATAAATTCAGTAAAGTTTGGCTTGAGCTTGGCCCGAGGCAAGAATCGAACTGGGAAGCTCAGCAGAGGTGTGTGAGAGAGAATGAGGCAGGGATTGGAGGACAGATCTCTGGTGAGAAGCTGTCCTCACCTCGTAGCCCCTGTAAGTCTGACATTGTGTGGGTTTGGGAGGCAGCTGCAAGTTTATATATAAACATATACCGGAATGAGTCTTGCATGCATCAAACCAGGTTGGTCAGGCAGAGCACATGGCATATATGAGCGGCACAGTTTGGTCAGGGTATCTGGCTTATGCTGTGTTCTAAGCAGGATTGTCACGACAGGTTTCAAGCGACAAGTCATTTATATGTTCACTAGAGATGTCAGATGTACTGGAAAAAAAGTAAAATAAATAAATAAGAAATAACCATTCTAGTTATCTGTTATAGTACAGATAATTTTCACTATCCATGTGCTGTTTGATTGATAAATGGCTTCTTTTTTTGTGTGTATGTATATGCACTCACACTTTGCTACAACTGTAATTTCTACAGATATTTACTGTATATCACCCAGTATAATACTGCAAATTCACTTTACAGTAAATAACTGTAATACCCTTTGCATCATGGGAATTTTGTGTGACGTTGAAAATTACATTTAGTGTCTTTATGTATTTTTTTAAATTGCTGTGTACTACTGTATTTGCCGTAATGACCTCTTTGGCAGAATTCTATTGAGGTTGCTTTATTTTCCCCATTTCTCACATTTGGATTGACAAGATTTGACTTACACCATGTCTACAACCCCGCAACAGCTTGGGACCTATGCTTGAGACTGACTACACTGGATGTTACATCACTTGTAATGATTGGAAAATCCATTTGTCCTTCATGTCAGAAACAGCGCGAACACTTGGAGTACGTCTCTACTTCAGAAATATACCGGGGCATCACTTTACTGTCCGCATCCACTGTAGATAGTATAATGGGTTCTATATTGTATTTTGTCGAGTCGCGCTGCGCTTCTCACGTCTGAAGCGGGATTTATACTTTCGCCTGGCTCCGCTTCGCGAGCCTCCAATGACTGCGGAAGGATACATGGAAGCATCCATGTCTTCAGGTCTTCAGGTTTTGCCCGGGGATGAACCCACAAGAGTGGAAGTGTTCCAGAGAACATCTGCGCTGTGTGTTGATGCACTTTACGAGAGAATAAGACCAGTAAGCAAGGTAAAAAAAAATATATGTAAGTTTTTCTGTGTGTTTGTCAACATTTTTGCACACCAGCTTAAGCTATTAACATTTACCCGTCAACATAGCAGTAACAAACTTTACTATGGTAAACTGCGCTGTCGTTTCAAATGACTTTTTCAGCTTATTGAATTATCAAATTAAAATTACTTTTAACGAGCAACACTTGTCTTGTATTAACATTTAAGTTAACTAATGTAAAATTTTGTTCAGGTGTTAGTAGTTAATGTTGGCCAGTAGCCTATTGAGAAAATAAAATCGTATGTTAGCTAGGTTAAACAAGTTTTACTGCATTTTTTGTATTTGTGTTTCAAAGGCAACTGCAATGAAGCATTAAGAAAAACATGAGCAGGCTAGCCACCCTGAGACTGATAATTCATGGTAAGAGAACAACGGTAGCACTTTATTTTACAGTCCTGTTCCTCATTTACATACTATGTACTTATTATAGGGTTATTATAGTAATTACAATAACTATGTAATAACTAGGTACTAACCCTGAACCTACCCCTAAACCTAACCCTAACCCATGTAGTTACCTTGTATTACCAGAACTTTCTTAGATAAATACACTGTAAGTACACTATAAGTACATGTAAGTACACGTACTGTAAAATAAAGTGCAACCAGAACAACTATGGTTTTGAGAAATTTGTGTATTATATATGGGGTTTGCCTTTTAAAAGTGTGCCATTTCTACTTATTTTTCAGAGAAGACATTTCTGTCCCTAACGAGGTGGATGGTGAGCAAAGGTGGTGGCCACATTTTGGAGCAGCACCTGGGTTTTGCAGATGGCTATGTATACTTTGGCTGCTTATCTTTTTTCCCCATTATGTTTCTGTTGCTTAAAGATTCTTTGTTAGGATAAATCCATAAAATCCACATAATGCAATGCAAAATGTCCTACGACAGGAGAAATGAAGATGCACTGTTCCAGCATTGGAAGACTGTATTATAAGTGTTATACATGCAATGTTTTAAATAAAGAATTTGATATTTTGTAATTATTGTCTGTTTTAATTGAATGCCAGTATTACCTATGTAAGGTAAAAATAAAATGTTTTCTATATAACAATTATAAAATCTAATGAAATTTATTAAAATGAATTACAATAGTATACTGATTAATTGGATTTATTACAGTAATTTACTGTAAAAAATACAGTTGGCAACTGTAAACCAAATACAGTTTGCTACTGTAAATCTTAATTACAGTAACTTACTGGCAATAGTGTTGCCAGTAAATTACTGTAAAAACTCTTTGAAATGTCTAACAGTGTATAAATTGGCTATACAGTATGTGCACTTCTTGGACAAAATGTCCTAGTGTTTCTGTAAATAAATGAATGCAAACTGAATTTTTAGTGGATCAAAGTTGTCTGTTCATTAGCAGCCTAATCTGACATTGTCTGTTAATGTTGTCTGAAAGTTTGAAATGATTTTATAATCTTGAAGTTTAATCATTTTAAGGTGATAGATGGTTGGACTCAGGACTCAGTGAATCATTACTGAGTTCCTACTTGACTTCCTGACTGTACTGTGATTAATTTTCAGTTATGTCGAATTCGAAATAAATCAGGAATCGTTACTCTAAAGGCACTGTATGCTCTAGGTCAGAGCATTAAGTGCAACAAGGAAACATCCTAGTTTACATAACCTAAATCGTCAGAGTCATACTCTATGTGCTAAAATGTCTGTTCATAAATCAGTTGTTATTGAGTGATTCTTCAATTTATAAAGATTAATAAAATTGTCACTTCCTGGGAAACTGGCACAAACTATCAATAATAAGACAGAAGTTGCTGCAACTAAGTAGAACTTGCTGCAACTAGTGGTGCGCCAATCCGATATTCAGTATCGGTATCGTTCTGATACTGCCATTTTCTGCGTATACTATTCTGTGTTATTGTTAAGCCCCATGAAAGACACAAAGTTTTTGTGCAC
Organism: Cyprinus carpio; assembly: GCF_018340385.1. NCBI lineage: Eukaryota > Metazoa > Chordata > Actinopteri > Cypriniformes > Cyprinidae > Cyprinus > Cyprinus carpio. The sequence continues at coordinate 2,057,426 of NC_056587.1, forward strand.
TATCTATCAAGTGTTCTGAGAACCGTTCCATTGTTTATGTGAGGTACAGATGAATATTTAAGTAATTAAATTCAACTCTTCTCTCCGCTGTGGCTGTCTGTCAACCTCCATTCAGCATTCAAACTGCGGGTCGCGTTCTGTTACGACAGTCAAGATGATGAAACTCTCTCTAAGATGATACAATGTTCCTATTATTAAACTTGATCTGTAGATAAAGATACATGGTTTTGCATAAAAGGATTTTATCTTGCTGGAGTTTAGTGCTGTTTCTAAAGCATGTTACTTTCTACCTGGTGTCTGTTAGAGATCACTACACTGGAGTAGAGAGCACTATGAATTGTTCTTCATGCACACAGTAACTTAATTTTAAAACTGTTAAAAGAAAAGGGTCAATAAACTATTGCACAGATATAATACACTACGCATCAATTTCTCTTCCCTTTGTGCTTTGAACTTGCGGAACGCTGTGGCTCTGTGTTGCCTTAAGTGTGTCATTCTGCGCACGGGATGCACCTAAGCGCTTTGTGCCACTCCGGATAGGAATATTTCATGTTATAATACTTTTGCGCAATGAAAGATTATTAATAGCCTTTCTTGTTGTCTTATCTATCATATGTTTCTGCCTCATTACTGTGCTGTACATTTAAAAGAAATGTCTTTTAATTTTATAGTATATTAATTAATATCTAAATATATTACTTGTTTTTCATGAATTTTATTTTACAATACAAAGAGCAATGTCTAACTTTTACCAGATTTAGCCCTACACTTATTCACTTTTATTTGTTCCCTACTAAATTATTATTTTTTTCACTAAATTATTAGATTTTATAAAATTATTGTGCACTCATGATTTTTCTAGAGTAATTTTTGCTACTAAATTATCCACTAACCTAGTTTATAGTAGTATTTTTGTCATAAATTATGTTTATATAATTATTCAGTTGTTGTTTTTCTTTACAATGAAGTTATCTATATGTGGTACTGTAGGTTGTGTTTAACACACAAAAGAGTGATAATCAGGTCAACACATGGAGGTATAGAAATTCTACACTGATTTTAAAAAAAAATGAGCTTGTATCAGATCGGTATCGGTATCGGCTGTTACTCAGAATTTCTGGTATCGGATCGGGATTGGTTCTGAAAAAGTGGTATCGAGCCAGCCCTAGCTGCAAGCAGGGAAACCTGTGGCTCTTTTCTCCTCTATAATAAATGAAGAGCGTGCAGACAAAATGCAAAAGTAAGCACTGTCATGTTATCTTGTGTTAGGATGCCGGATGTTTGGGAACAAATCATATGATACAGTTTTGGGAGGTGATTATAGACCTTATGCATCAGAGAAACAGGTGTGGAGCCATCTTTAGAGTTTTGTATTTGAACTTCACTTCTATAGCATCACTGTCGAAGAGCAATTAGCTGGTGAAGTTGATTTACTTCAGTTTACGAAAGTTATCATGTGCATTTTAATGTTCGAAGCTGATATCATAACAAATGTCATTAGACCAGGAAGATTTTAAAATGAGTGGTTCATTCTAGGGCTGTGTGATTAATCGAAATCAAATCGCAATCGCATTTTGAGACGTTGCGATTTTGCTAATTGCAAAGCCTGCGATGTGGACATGATATTACTCTGTTCAAGAGCACATACATTACATTACATTACATTAAAAAAAAAAAAAAAAAAAAAAAACACGGAAAATGGGAGAGAGAGAGTGTGTGTATGTGTGTCAGTGTGTGTGATTATGGCGTCTAAATGGTCAGATCGATAGGCAGATTAATACTAAAGAAAAACTTATGTAATATGAGATTACTTCGGCTTCGAAATGACAGACACCAAACAAAAAAGGTAATGTTAATTTGGAAGAGCTTATTTAATATGAGTTTAATTAGGTTTCTTATTGGTTGTGATTTAAGTAATGGGGAATAAAATATATATTTTTAGATGTTTTTGTTAGTACATGAACATTATCTTGCACATTTTATTTCTCCAACAGATTCTAATTTGAAAGAAGTTTATAATGCATGTTCGCACTTCCCTATTCAGAAGACCGCACACAGCCTGTGTCTCTGAATGTTTCTCATACTCACTCCTCTCTGCCGCGTCTCACGGAGGAGCCGTTTAACGTTACACTTGCCGCACGCATGCAGCCTTTCTCGTAATGCTCGTTTATGTTTATACTCTTGCGCGGCTCTGCACCGCACATCTTTAAAACGAGTGTAAATTCAGTCTAACTGCTTTGCTAATTTCACTTGGATGAAATGAAACATTCAGCACATTTTCCACTTGTTCTTAAAATCCCAAAAACTTAAAAATGAACAAATCATCTTATGTACCCTATGTAATACTTTAATAATTGACCCACATGCAAAAAGTAATACATTTCTTTATTTACACAAAATAAATGTGATCTGACTCAATTTGACACATTTTAGATTTTTTATGCATCTTGGCATTTCCATCCAGCATTTTTTTTTTTTTTTTTTCAGTAATATCCCAAAATTCGCATAAAAATAGGTGGATGGAAATATAGGTAATGACTCCCCAGTCTGGAGCCTTGGCCTTGTTTAAAGTCACACTACATGACTTTAAACATCGACAGATCGCTGTCCTGTTCAGACTACATGACTTGCTGTCTGTCTTGAAGTAGTTGTGGTGTTCACGCTACATAACACTATGTAAAAAAATCCACAACACTACACAAGCTGACAACAACTGTCACCCAATGACTTTACACGGCCCCCAAACCACTTTTTGTCACAAAAACACGCAAGAATTTGAACTCGAAACAACAATTGAAACAAGAGTTGTTTATTTAAAAATGGACATCAGGAAGAAATTAGTGCTGCAAGCTGTTTGTGTGATAATCCGTTGTGAAAAATTTCCATTTTCCATTGGACACACCATTTCTTGTGTCCAAAGTTTTCTTAAAGCCATGTTGCTACTGCTGTTGTTCTTCTGCTGACCTCAACCCATGCCTTGCTCACTCATTGACTGTATCTCGGCCGACTGGTCCAGATATTAAGCATGTTGGATATTTGTTTGGCGTCGGCGACATGTCAGCGAGCATCTTTGTTGCGTTGTTGAGTAGTTCACACATAAAGATTGCCGAGCGCTGATCACCTGCCGATTTTCCCCTGATCACAGTCGGCGAGTTTGTTGACTTGCAAATCGGGCTTAAATCAGGCTTAAAATTCTGTTGTGTAAACTTGGCTTCAGGTAACGGAGATGCACTGCCTTGTGCTGTCTGCTTGGCCTATTCATAACGAGAGCGCGTATGTGTGTATGCGTGTCGACGGATGAGAAATGTGCTCTATTTAGTTGTGGGTAATTTCTAGTCGGTCTAGTCAGGGCAGTCTACAAAAAACTCTCCCCTCGACCACAGTGAGATGATCCCTAAAGCATCTTACTCAGACCTCAGTGGAAATAGACTAGCTGTGTTGAAAAAACATTTGAAAAAAACACAAACTCGCCTACAACGGAGCGTATTTGTCATGTGGAATTTAAATTCTTATTGAGAAACCTCAGGCTGGTGGATTTTAGTTTCATTTTCTATGCCTTTTTGACAAGGCTTGTGCTACAAGAAAAAAAAAAAAAGCACTCAGCACCCCTCCTCCCCACCTCTTGCACCCTGTAGCAGCTGTCAGTCATTTCCCCTGCTCTAGTGAGTGCCAGCTCTAGTTCATTACCTAAAGCCTCCACGAAGCCAGACCACCAGACTCCAGCACAAAGAGAGACGATAGGCCCAGGGACTCTGGAGTAGCTGCTGTTATTTGTGTTGCGTCAGAATATTCTACTTGAGAGTTCTTTCTACTTTTTGCCCCCAAGATACAGTATGTGTATTAATGCACCTCTTCCATGGACTAAGCTGAATTTTTTTTTAGCTTTGAGACGGGGGTCTAGGAACTAGATTACAGCGAAGGCATCCATATTGCATAGCAGCAGTGCACAATGTAACTGCGCCTCTTAAATATGCCCAACCTCTACATTTGCTATTTTCCTCACTCAACTCTGCATGCTTGCCGTTTGTTGAATGCTGTTAAATGTTTAATTTCCACCAGATACGGTTGCAGTGAGACACGCTCAAGGACAGGGGTCCAAACACATAAAAACAGAGCCAGCGTTCGTTATCTGCGAGCGAGATTCGCTGTGGTGTGAAATTCAAGGAAATTATTTCACTCAAGTTTGGAGGGTGTTGAGGGACTATTAGGTCATGATGTAATTGCGTGAAATACGTAAAGGTCTGTGTGTCCCACTTACGAATGAATTTATAAACGCATGTCTTTGAGTGTAATGCTTAATGCTACAGCCTCTACTTTAGATTCACTAAAATATGCACATTTTTGAGAGTGTGATTGGGTTTAAAGTCTGCATGAAATGCTCTTAGTAACCCAATATACTTTACTTATGTAATCTGATGTTTATGGGGCTTGATTTTAGCCATGGGGAATTGTTTGGATCTTGAAAAGTGGGTGTTACATAATAGAATAGTGGAGGTGGATACAGGGAAATAGTTGAAAACTAGGAGGTCCTAGTAACATCAACCAAAATTTGTTTTTGAGGTGAAGCAAGTTTATTACATTTTCATTTAAACATTACAAAGTTGATTAGATTATTAGATGTATTTTACAAGAAAATACTATTTCCATCTTCCTGCACTTAAAGAAAATACCATTTCAGTCTTTCTGCTTTTAAATTTCATGTTTCATTCAATGTTACTTGCCATTATTTTGTAATTATTTATTTAAAAAAAAAAAATATTTGTTAAAAAAATTGCAGAAAGTGTTTCAAACTAAATCCCACACTATTTTGTTTTCAGTGTAGTGAATGTTAATTTCAACATAAAAATAACCATAAGTTGTATCTGGTTATATTATTTAATGGTCCTGAGTTAACATGAACTAATAATAAACAGTTGTTAACAAAGATGTAAATTAATTGTTCAGATGTGTCATTAATTTATTAACCAAGCTGACTTTGTAGTAAAGTGTTTCTCTCTGTCTGTCTGTCTCTCTCTCTCGCTCTTCTTGTTGCTCAGGAGGAGTTGGTGGTGAACCACATGGCTGCTAAAACCATAGAGAACGTGTGTAGCCGTGAGTCTCAATATGCCCAGGGATTCATCACTGCAGAGGTGGGACCTGCACTTTGGTATCTGTTCACACACTCCACAGTGGATGCACTCAGGGTCAGCGCTATATCTGTGAGTATTAAACACACATGATTCTCACCATTTTAACAGGGTGTTTCAACACAAAGTTCAGATGTGCATACTGTTCAATTCAGTTTCCATTCAGGGAGTTGATTACAGAAGTTGCAGTGCAAGGCAAAGCAAGTTTATTTATATAGCACATTTCATGCACAGTGGTAATTCAAAGTGATTTACATAAAAGGAATTAAAATAATCATAAAAATAATCACAACAATAATTATAATAAGAATAAGATTTACATTTAAAATGATTTAAAAATTGATTTAAAATGAATTTAAACAGTTAAGAATAGAAAATGATGATGCATAAAATACAGCACATTAAGTTTGGACGTAGCACAGTCCTCATTCATTGAAAGTAAACGTGTTTTGAGTCTGGATTTAAATATGGCTACTGATTTAGCACATCTGATCTCTTCTGGAAGCTGTTTCTAACTGCGGGTGGCATAATAGCTAAAAGCGGACTCCCATTGTTTTGAGTGAACCCTTGGTATTTCTAACTGACTCGATCCTAATGATCTGAGTTGTCTGTTAGGCTTATATTCAAAGAGCATATCTGCAATGTATTGAGGTCCTAGACCATTAAGTGATTTATAAGCGAGTAATAATACTTTAAAATCAATCCTAAATGTAACTGAAAGCTAGTGTAAAGACCTGAGGACTGGTGTGTGATATGCTCAGAGTTTCTGGTTCTAGCCAGAACCCTGGCAGCAGCGTTCCGGATGAGCTGCAACTGTGTAATGGTCTTTTTGGGAAGGCCGGTCAGGAGTCAGTTACAATAGTCTGTACCCTGCTGGTGATAAAGGCATGAACTAGTTTCTCCAAGACTTGACTGCAGGGATGTAACAATTCACTCAACTCATGATTCGATTCATGATTTTGATTTCACGATTCGATTCACTTTTTTTTTTTGCAAAATTAGATTTAAGACAAATTATAAATTAAATGTGTCCTTTTATTATTAAAAATCAAATCAATTTGAGTGCGATTTAAACCCAGATGATTTTAACCACTCTAAGCTTGTCTGCCTTGGGAAAGCTAGCGTGTCTCTGACATAGTGATAACACTCATTGTCTTCTCTAGTGCAGCTAGATCCTTCGTCGATCTTTGTGATATTACAAATCCCGGAAAATATGCATTGTAGTCCAAACGAGTCATTCGTTGTAGTTTTTGAAAAGTGATTTCTGTTAAATAAAATATCTCCTTTTGAATTGGACTTTGAGATTTGTTACTTTGCAGATCTTTTTTTATGCTCAAACAGCAACATTACAGACTAACTAAAGTTGAAAAAGTGAAAAAACATAATAGCACCCCTTTAAATATTATGTGACAAAAAGCAGCAGTATTGAAGATTCTATATTCAGCTCACCTCCACCCACCTGTCTTACCTTTATCTGCCCTTTCAGGCTCTGTGTAAAATAACACGCCAGTCTGCGGGGGCCTTCCAGAGTGTGATTGACAAGGTGGGATTACCCAGCATCCTCAGTTGTCTGGTGTCAGGCATCAGCCGTGTCCAGCAACACATGCTTACTATGTTCGCTGCCATGTTGGCATCAGGAGTACATTCCCACAGACTGGTACAGGACCGGGTATGTACAGCATATACAAACACATGAAAAAAAAAAAAAAAAAAAAAACTACATTTTGTCATTTGCCTAAATTATGGACAAGTACCTCCTTAGTGGATTATTTATTTAGAAATCTATTCCAAATGGGATGTTTAATAAAATCATGTAATCATGTTTTCATGGTGGAATTTGATTTTCTAATTATAGTAGCCAAAAAAAAATAAAAAACTTTTTAGAAGTAAACATCTACAGTATATAAAAATTTTCAAATGGACTACACATGCACAAGTATATTTATATTTGTAACCAGGATGCCAGTGTCCAGACCAAACATTCCCCAAAACGTTTATACTGTAGCAGGTTTTCAAAAAGTTTTCATGTAAACCAAGTGTGTACAGTCTTAATAAATAATCCTATAATTTATCATTCTTGGCAATGTTTAGGATGAGGTTTAGGGATTTGACATGGCTGCATAATTCATAGTTATCAGAAATATACAAACATGTTTTTATATATTTAAATATTGATACAGTGGTGGTGTGAAAGAAACATGCACCTTAATGATGGATGTTTTCTCTCATGTTCTTTTTTTTGCATTCAAAAAAACATTCACTCCCTTTGCTTTCACTTTTAATGAGAGTGTTAAAAATAGTTGAGAAGAATATCAGTAGGGAAACCGGAAAGGACAAGTGTGCTTTGTTGCCTACAATTCAGTGGAACACAGCAGTTTATAGCATGTGATGTCTTAGTTGAGATTAAGTTTGAGTTAAGTTTGGAGCAGGGGAGCTTCCATGCAATTGCCCTGAGAACGTGGTGTTTTGTACTTCCTGTACAGGTTTTTATCAGTCAAGTAGTAAGCAATAGTAAACACTCAATTTTCAGTTAAAGGCAGTTCATCATTGAATTCAGTGATGTCAGCATCCAGCTCAGTTCAGTTTAAATAGTATCTGTGCAATCAAGTCGATAATATCGCTGGATATTAAGTGTCCCCAACTAAGCAAGCCAGAGGCGACAGTGGCAAGGAACCAAAACTCCATTGGTGACAGAAACCAGGCTCAGTCAGGGGCCCAGTTCTCCTCTGGCCAGATGAAACCAGCAGTTCAATTCCAGGCTGCAGAAAAGTCACATTGTGGAGAGGACTCATCTGGTTCCTGTGGTCTAGTCCTGGTCTTGTCCCTTGTCACTGGAGATCTGTCTCTGGGGCTCATCTTGTTGTCCTGGTCTCCACTGACATTCAGGGCTGTCAAGGTCATCTCTAGGTGCTGATCCACCATCTGGGCTGGATAGGTTCTGGATCCAGGTGACTGCAGTGACCCTCTGATCTGGATACAGACTGGATCTGGTGGCTACGGTGACCTCGGAATAAGAAAGAAACAGACTAATATTAGCATAGATGTCATTCTTCTAACGATGTTGCAAGGGCTAATATGGTCATACTTCCTGGTTCTAGTAAGAACTCTAGCTGCTGTATTTTGGACCAGCTGGAGTTTGTTTATTAAGCGTGCAGAACAACCACCTAATAAAGCATTATAATAATCTAATAAACGCATTAATTAATGTTTCTGCATTTGACATTGAGAGTATAGGTCGTAATTTAGATAAATTTGTGAGATGAAAAAATGCAGTTTTACAAATCCTTGAAACGTGGCTTTCAAAGGAAAGATTGCTATCAAATAGCACACCTAGGTTACTAACTGATGACGAAGAATTGACAGAGAAGCCATCGAGTCTTAGACAGTGTTGTAGGTTATTACATGCAGAGGTTTTAGTTTCGATAATTAACACCTCTGTTTTTTTCAGGATTTAGCAGTAAAAAATTATTCGTCATCCAGTTTTTTTTTTTATATGGACTATGCATTCCGTTAATTCGGGCCACAAAGTTATATAGAGCGGAGTGTCATCAGCATAACAGTGAAAGCTAACACTGTGTTTCCTGATGATATCTCCCAGGCATAACATGTAGTGCGTGAAAAGTAACGGCCCTAGTACTGAGCCTTGAGGTACTCCATACTGCACTTGTGATCAAAATGATACCTCTTCATTCACTGCTACGAATTGATGGCGGTCCGATAAGTATGAGTTGAACCATGCTAATGCACTTCCAGTAATGCCAACAAAGTTTTCTAGTCGATGCAAAAGAATGTTGTGGTCAATAGTGTCGAACGAGACAAGATCCACCTAAGATCCAGTAGCACTAATAGAGAGCTACAATCATGATCAGATGATAAGAGCAGGTCATTTGTAACTCTAATGAGACCAGTCTCAGTACTATGATACGGTCTAAATCCTGACTGGAAAACCATTTTTCTCTAAGAAGGAATATAATTGTAAGGATACTACCTTTTTTAGTATCTTGGACAGAAAAGGGAGATTTGAGATCGGTCTATAATTAACTAGTTCTTTGGGGTCAAGTTGTGGTTTTTTGATGAGAGGCTTAATAACAGCCAGTTTGAAGGTTTGGGGGACATATCCTAAAGACAATGATGAATTAATAATAGTCAGAAGAGGATCTATGACTTCTGGAAGCACCTCTTTTAGGAGCTTAGAATAGGGTCTAACATACATGTTGTTGGTTTAGATGACTTAACAAGTTTATACAATTCTTCCTCTCCTATAGCAGAGAATGAGAGGAATTGTTCTGAAACACTGCTGGCATCTATGATTCATGTTTTGTAGCTTTTATCTAACAACCTTGAGATAGAATGCATGTTTGCAATATATCGGACATAAAAAAAAAACGATACTGATCATTTCCTTACGTTTGACATTAACCCTCCCAACAGGGATGCCAGTGCACCAGTAGTATAGCATTTCAATGTCCAATGTGAAGGAAATGCTGCATCTAGTGCAGTATTTTTATTTTTATATGTATTTATTTATTTTTTAACAAGTTCTGCCATTTATTTATTTATTTATTTATTTATTTATGTTTGGCACACACACTTTGTACATCCTGTGCCATCTCTCTCTCTGCGTTGCATTATTGACACCCTGTATCGTTCTTAGTACTGGCAGCACTTCAAACAACTTTGAGATCGGACCATTTTTGTTCAACTCAGCAACTATACGGTGTTCTGAAGCAGCCGCGTTGACAGCCGCTGTGCCTCACTGCCACTCAGCATTCTTTTGTTAGTAACACCTGCAGAAAGACTGGCAGAAGAGTTTAGGATATTGATTTTTTATTTTTTATTATTATTATTATTCTGGTCTGTAGTTCTTCAATTGTTTTCAAATCAATTGAGAAATATGATTTTTTTATTTAATTCATCACATAGTGTTTACATATAGCTATTGTGACATTGTTTATTTCACAAAGGAGGTGGAACAAATTTCTGTGATAACATAAATTAATAACTGTAATTTCTGTGTCAATATTGTTCCACACTATCATTCAAAAGTTTGGGGTCAGAATTTTATATTCACCAAGGCATTTCTTTAATTAAAATATAGTAAAAACTGTAAATTTAAAATGACTATCTTAAAATATTTAATATAATACCATTCATTCATTCATTCATTCATTCAGTGGCCATTATTCCAGTCTTCAGTCTTGCATGATCCTTCATAAATCATTCTAATATGTTGATTTGGTGCTCAAGAAACATTTCTTATTATTATCAGTTGAGAACAGTTGTGCTGCATAATGTTTAGGTAAATAGAATGTACAAAAGAACAGCATTTGTTTGAAATACATATCTTTTGTAAGATGATAAATGTCTTAACTGTCACTTTTAATCAATTTGAAGTGCCCTTAATGAATAAAAGTGTTTGTTTCTTTAAAACAAAAGCACCTTACTAACCCCAAACTTTTGAGTGGTTGTGTATTTTTAACTACACTTAATCAAACTTCCTCAACAATTATGTTCAATCTTAATACGGAATTATCTATGCAAGCAGTCCTTTAACCATAAAATTCTTTCAAAAAAGTTCCAAGTTTCAAAAGCTTTGTTTCTCCTAGATGTAGCCAGCAGCTTGTGAAGCAATGCAGGCCATGCAGAATGTCAAGAATGAATGAAACATTGTACGACTCTTCTTTGCTCTTTATCTGAGACCGTAATCAATTGGAAAATGGCCTGTAGAAAGTGATTGAAATGCCACTGCACAATGCTAATTTTCTTTGACCTGTATTCATTTGCATGTATATTTCGTATTTGACTCTGAATATTAGAGGGGGAAAAAACAAAAACAAACAATCTTTTGAGTGCCTAAAACTTACTGGATCACCTCCGGACCAATTATAAACTGCTGTGGATTTCACTGCTTAATTCCCCTGACAAATAGAAGTCCAGAACGCTGCGTGTTTATTCATACATTGTCTAGCATAGAATTTAAATTTCAATGACGCGCCGAGCGACTGGGCTAATTGGGTAAGGAAGTGCCGCAATCTCGAAGTGCAGCTTGGAATACTGTTGATGCAATTATGATCCATGCCTAGAGTACAGTAGGTGTGTTTGAAATTAATTAACTCCCCTTCTCCAGCTGTAGTTAATCCTAATGTTTTGGATTGTTTTGCTTTTGACAGTTCCCCCCCAATTATGCTGATAGTGAAAGTTAATCAATTCCTCCTGATTTGCTGCCCACATAATGGCGTGGAACTCATTAGCTTATTAACCTCTGTTTTATATCAAGTGCATTTTGGGGTGCTTTTCCATCCCCTCCAGCACCTCGCTGTGTAAGTGATAGCACCTGTCAAATTACTGTCACACAACTGAGGCTTATGCCACACTGAGTGTCCAGAGACCTCCCGGTTTTTTAAATGATGCATGCCAACTAACAAGACTGCGCTAATGGCTTGAACGCCTCTTTGCAGGACTTTGTTATGAAGATAATCCGCTCTCTGGAGAGTCCGTCTTCAGTCATCCGTGCCAAGGCCTTCCTCGTTCTTCTGCAGGTCCTTATGAACAACAGAGAGATGCTTCTGCTCTGCTGTAACTCCAGGTAAACTCTCTAAACAATGAAATCCCATCAACCAACTGTGCAGAATACATCGACAGAGCACACACATTATAGATCCGGTGAAATGCTTCTGTTCCTCAAAAGCACTGAGATCCAAATGTACACGGATTGGTAAACAAAGACACTAGCACAAAGGAAAAAGAAGATAGATGTTCCTCTAGTGCCCCATATCCAAGTACAAACATCATAAAACACACTACAAACCACACAACCATGCTACAGTGCATTCCACATATGAATCAGAAAGAGACCTTCAGGGAGATGGAGGTATGGAAACACATGGACTAAATCAATATCATATGTTTCATAAATTGCTGGTAGAGAGATACATGAGAGGAAGGAAACTCAACTTGGTCTGTTGCTCCACTGGACAGTAGCTGTTTTGGCTAAAGATTTTTAAGAGTTTCAGTGACTTTTCTCTTTATGACTGCAAAAGTTTCACAAACTCAGAAGAAAGCTCAGTAGATTTCTACACATCATTCATAATAGTTTAAACAGCTCTGTCCCATTGAATGTAACTTTGGGGTACAACAGCTTGTCACTGGGCCAGTGCCCTCAGGAGGACATCTTTGTGCCATTTTTTACTGCTAAAAGGTTCATATATTGTTAAGGGTACATATTACAGGTGTTTTTCTTTTCTTTCTTTTTTTCTTTTTTTCATTTGTGGCGTTTACTGCGACTGAATCTGCGAGCAATAAGTTAAGTGTCTTTCAGACCACAACTAAGGAAACAAAAAGGCAACAGTGGCAAGGACCCCAAACTCCTTTAGGTGACAAAAATAAACACCTTTTAGATGGTTAATGAAGTACAACTCTCCTCAGAAATAACATGATTTAAAATTGAGTGATTTTCCCCCCCCAGAGTTATCAGTTAATTTGAATGTAATATTTTGCCACAATTTTTTTATTATTATTTTTATTGTGGTTTTTAATAAAAATATTAGAAAACATTACAATTAGATGTTGACAATATGTCAATGATAACAGACAAAAGAACACAATGACAACAGAAAAAAGTGATCCGACCCCATGAATGCTAAGTGAATGCTATTTGAATTATCTTGTAGTTACATTTTTAAGTTGACTAGATAAAGATTAAAAAATGATATAGAAGAAAAAAATATAGATTTTTTTTTTTTTTTTTTTTTTTTTTTTGCCATGTTGCCCTGCCCTGCCCAACTAGTTTTTGGTTGGTCGATAATAACAAAAAGTTCTGCTTAAGAAATTTGAGTGTATGCATGAAATTCAGAGATCATAGATTTTACAGTAGATGAGAATATATGATGGTCACTTTCATCTCGTTGGTGAGTGTAGAGGGAGAGCTGCCTCTAGACACAAAAACCTGAATAGATGAGTATTATTCTCTCATCCTTTAAATCTTTCTCTGCTCCCAATGTCATTTCCTTAGATTAGTAAAAGTGGTTTTGGTTGAAGGAATTTTGATTGTATGTTTCTGTGTGTGTATATATAGCCTATATATATATATATATATATATATATATATATATATATATATATATATATATATATATATATATATATAGCCTATATATATTAGAAGCTACTGAGTGCAACCTGGTTATGGGTGTTAATAAATAACTGAATGAATCTGTGTTTAGTATATTTAAATACTGCATACAAGCTCAAATTCAACTGCAGGAGCATTTTTCTGTTTACTGCAGATGTCAACGGTTACCAAAGCAGTTTGCCAATGCCAGCATTTTTCCACATATTTTCTTTTGTGTTTTGGAATGACATTGAGGGGGAAGAAAATTTATTTATTTATTTATTTATTTATTTATTGAACTATCCCTTTTATTTATTTTAGTTGATAGTTGATATTAAACATAAATTCATTAAAATGCATTGACTAAAATATGTTTGTAAAGTAAAATTCCAATAATCTAAATATTTCTTAAAGGTGAAACATATCCCAGTTTAATGTGCATAGACAACTATACATCCATAATAGATTTCCCTGAAAAAGTTAAAATACTGAGACACACACACACACACACAAAAAAAAAAAAAACTCTACAAAACAAATTCTGGAAAATTGGTTTCCTTAATCCAGCTCCTTTTTTGCTTTGCAGCAGATTGGCTTGACCTCTAACTGTGAAACCAATGACAGCAACAGGCCGACCATTTAAAACCGTTCCTTTTTCTAAATGTGTGTCTTTCTTTGAATCTTACATAAGAAGACTGGATCTTGAAACTGATCTCATTATTCCTTTTGTATGTACATCTTCAGAATACAACTGGTCATTTTCTTTAATCATGTTTTCCTAATTCATCTATATTTAATTTGAAGCCAATCTTGAACAGCTGAAGCTCCTAATTGGCCTCATCACTGTCTTACAAACACAGGATGTCTGTCCTCACTAGTGCTTTCTCTGCAACAAGCCCAGGAATGAAATGTGCTCTCTCTTCTTGCACTCTCGCTCTCTCTCTCTCTCTTCCTCAATTTCTCCATGTACCTCCAAGTCTAAGTAGTGCCGCACTGATGGAGTGTGTCAGAACTGACCCAGCATTCCATCTCCCAGAGTGAGAGCGTTTCCTCGCTGTTCTCATAAACACTTCTCTAATTAGCTGTGCAGCGTCTGCTGCATGCAGGCCTGTCAGATGAGTGCTGCAGCCTGCCTCAGATGTGTCAAACCGGACACGTTGTGCCCAGCCCCTCTCTGGTCTGAGCAGACACATGGAGTTCTCCCAGCTCCCAGATAAGGGGATGTTTTTAACTCAATGAGATGGCAGCAGAGCTCAGAGGTAGTGAGGAGATGTCTCTGTTCTAGGATTGGTCCTCTGGAGGTTTCTGATGGAGGAGGGGTTGGAGCTCTACTGGAGTTTTTAATCTGAGCGTTGAGATAAGAATGTTTCATTTTAGAGACTGCAGAAATGGCTTGGCAGAATATCTGCATTGTAGAAAAAGGTTTTATAACAGTGGTGATAAATACTAAACGCTACTGCTGTTAACTGATAATTCTAACTCCATTATTCTCTAACAATGTGTTTGTGGGATTTGCATAACATCCATCTGAATTTTATTTTTCATATTTGTTGTGCTTCCTTTGACCTTCACAATGAAAGCTTTATTATCTAGATCTGTTTTATGGACTATGTCTTGTTCATTTTTATCGCTAAAGCTAATATTCTGCAGCGTGGGAAGTTGCTAGGGTGTTCTGGGTAATTTATGTCATTACTGGTTAAAAGTAAGAAAAAGTCTGCTCAAGAAAATTTCTGAGATTCTAGCTCTTGCTTGGTAAAGGTACAATAACGTTAGAGAAGCTTCACAGGCAAAAAAAAAAAAAAAAGGTCTATTGTCAATAGTGTAGCAATGCATGAAGTCACCTTCAAATCAAGTAGATTGCGCCTCCCCCTTAATTAGATTGTAGTGGATCTTAAATTTTAGTTAGCTTACCACATTAACTACTATTGACATTGGCACTAATTATAGATAATTTGAATCCTAAATGGCTTTTCAATGCACTGCATTGTACAAATTGCAAAAAAAAAAAAAAAAAAAAAAAATAATTTGAATGAATGTAAGAAAGATTCAGTTCGGTATGCAAATTAAAATAGCATGATTATGGTTGGCTAAACTGTGGGTTATTGTGGTCGGAAGTGTGAAAATTCTAGCATTGAATTTAGGATGAATTTAGGATTGAAAGACTTTGTAAGACTTTAGGATGAATCTGTCTTCCGATTATACTGTAAGATGTAAGTCTAAGTTGTTTATACTGTAACCTGCTAGCCTGCTAGCACACCTCGTCAGTAAAGCCGGTTCCGTGATTAGTGGTAAATCCCCATCAACTGCTTTCAAATGGAGCGGCAGTTAATACACAGAGCTGTAGTTCACTGACAAGCTATGTTATATCGAGTTCATTACTGAAGATGAATCGCCTTCGATAATGACTTTGAGGAGATATATATATATATATATATATATATATATATATATATATATATATATATATATATATATATATATATAGATATATATATATATATGTATAATCATTCACTTTTCAATTCATCTGTCCGTAAGACGTTGTTCCAGACCTCTTGAGGAACATCCAGGTGCAAACCTGAGACAGTTTTTTAGTGTTTTCTAGATTCTTCCTTGCTAGACTGTCATGGAAACCATTTTTTCTGAGGGCAGAGTCAGGTACACTGACCTTAGCCGAGGCCTAAGGATTCTGATATCCTGAATTGTGATATCCTGATATCCAGCAGGATCACAACTCAATGTATAAAGTGGACAAACTGCCTCCTGGTTAAGGAGATTTGAGCATCCTTGGTTTAGCTGGTGCTGTTCTCTTGCATCTCTGCCCACTCTTTAGATTAGATTCCATTAATCAGAAAATCTGGTCTATTTTCTGTACAGCAGCAGATCTAAAGCTGTGCCCAGAGACCCTCATCAGTTCTCAAAGGAGCTCTGTCTGTGCTCTGACACACCTACTGTAGTTCATATAATCAAGGGTTTGATAATTCACTGATAAGTTGAAAATGTTGCCTCAGAGTAGACAAAGACCAAATATATGACTCCATTCAGTGGGTGTATAAGAGCCGGTTCACAAATCACTGCATTACAGCTCAAACTGTCAGAATAACAAAGAACCACTAGGGAATAAAATGTTACCCTGTCACTACTGTTGTTCCCAGTCATTCAGTCAAAAACGAACTTGCGTAGGATTCCAATTATAACCGTATGCATGTAGACCCATCCAAGCACAGCAGTCCTGGCACCCAGTAAATGCAATTTATTATGAAAGTCTATGTTCCCTTTCCTCAATTCTATTCTTCCTCAGGTAATGTAGTGGCCGGCTCACCATGTCCAACTAATAAAGGGCTGCTTGATCCTAACATCTTGGATTAAATGGTTTTGTAAATCATGTTCATGTCTCTGAATTTTCATTTTCTCCCACGTGCCTCCTCACCTACAAGCACAGTATATCCCTGACATCCAACAACAATTCATTCTGAGAGAGGGAAAATGATAGCCTTTTGGGAGGAGGAAATTTATTATAGGCTAATCCAGTCTGGCAGCAGCAGTACTCTGAAGCGTTGGTGCAATTGTAAATAACAAAGTTGCTATTATTGCCTCTCTCCTGTCAGTAAGCAGAGGTGTGTTAAATTCTTTGAGGACCCTCAGAGTACTTGCTGTATGGGTGCTCATGTGATGAAAAATCATTCTTGGGTGTTTTAGGTTTTTGGCAAGTTTTATTAGCCAAAACATGAAATTACATGAAAGAAAATATTAGGGCAAACAATAATTATGGTAAAGAGAAGCCTCAGTTGTGTTTATAATTACAATTTATAACAATACTGCGTGTGAAAAGAACTGTCCTTAAGGGTTTACTAAAAAAAACAACAACAATAATAATAGTAAAATTATAAATAATAATAAATAGATAATAATAAATAAACAATCTATTAATCATCAAAAAAGGTCTTATAAACCAAAATATCCAAAATGTTTTTGGGTCTAGTCTGCTGGGACCAAAACCTTTGTAATGAAGAATATTTCTAATATATTTTCTTATGTTTTTTTTTCTTTTTTTTTTTTCTGTTTTTGATTGAATTAACCTGTCAACCATGTCATATAATATTGATTTTGATGCACAATCTTTCTCTCGCTAATGTTTACTTGACCACATTGATTAATAACAATTCGCCCAGCTAATTTCCCAAGAGGACTTGAAGGCAGCATATATTAGACATGAGTAACAGCTTGTCAGACAACATGGTGGGTAGCAAAAGTTGCAGTGGTAGGATTGGTCAGTAAACTCTAAATCTCTAAAAACATACCAATGCATGCAATTTACTGCAGTTTCCAGTTGA
This sequence comes from Cyprinus carpio, assembly GCF_018340385.1. Lineage (NCBI taxonomy): Eukaryota > Metazoa > Chordata > Actinopteri > Cypriniformes > Cyprinidae > Cyprinus > Cyprinus carpio. The sequence goes on from NC_056587.1 coordinate 2,074,996, forward strand.
AATAAACACTAGTGGCAGTAAAAACAACAACAACAACACAGACACACACAGAGAGACACGTCTGGTTTACTATCCTTGTGGGGACTCTCCATAGGCGTAATGTTTATTATACTGTACAAAGTACAAACCGTATATTCTTTCACCTTACACCTAAACCTACCTTCACAGAAAACTTTTCTGCATTTTTAACATTCTCCAAAAAAAAAAAAAAAGAAAAGAAAAACATTCTGTATGATTATTAAGCTTGTTTCCCCATGGGGACATCACAAATTAGTGTGTATTTAGGTTTAAGGGATAGAAAGAAACACACACACACACATACACACACACACACACACACACACACACACACACAAACACACACACACACACACAATGATTACAGGACAGATCATTAATTAATGTGCAAGAAGCATTGTACTACTATTAATTATTATTATTATTATTATTATTATTATTATTATTATTATTATTATTATTATTTCCTCAATGAGCTTGTGTTGCATTTTAAGAGATGGGGTTTAGTAAAGGGTCACCACTTCAGGAGAGATTTTAGGAGGCGTGCCAGAGTTTGATTCGGTATATGTCTTTTACAAAGTACAACTTCTGCTTCTGTTAAAGTTGGGCACACATTTTGTTCGATTATTGAAATGTAAAAGAAAAATGGTGTCAGATAGTTTTTTTCCCATTATTTTCATTAACATTGAGAAGTACAAGAATGATTCCTTTGAACTCGAAGCTCAATCGAATGAATTACAAACCTGAAAATGCTCTCTCTTCAAATTGCTCCCAAGATTCTAAGAGATGAGCTTTACATTAAAGCTGCTGTCAATTAAGAGTGTAGCTCTGTTCTGTTTGACCCAGGAAGAAAGACTTGGCTGAAGAGAAAATGAGAACTGGAAGGCTGTGGTAGACTTGTCTTTGTATTAAAAATGTATAAGTTGTCAAATTTGATGGTGATATTAGTGGTGCCTGATAAGGCATGCTATTATAGTGCTCATATTTTGCAGAATCTAAACTTAAGCATTAAACTTGGCCACGTCAATACAAATAGTACATATATAAATAGAAAACAAACAAGCAAATGGCCCAAATTTTCGCTGTATAGGTTAGACGAAATCCAATTCAGCCATAAGCTCCAGGGACTTTATATTTCTCTCTCAAGGGAACAATTCATTTGGCTGTAGCTTTTCAACGCATTGAAAACGCATCACATAGAATCGATGGAGGTCACCTACACAGCCATCAAGCTCAATCAGACTAATCTAAGAACAAACAACATTCTCTGCAGATGAGCTCAATGCAAGTTAGGATTGGGAATGTAGCCCACACACTCACTTTTGTATTTCATTTTGCTTAATTTCTGGAAACTGATTGTGAAATGGCAAGCCAGATTGTTTGCAATCCTTGCATTGGTGATCATTTACATGATTAAATAACCATATCACAAGGAATCAAATACTCTTTTGAAATAAGTGATCAACATAAAATAAAAACAGACTGTAACCTTCAGAGCTCAGATCTATTTCTGAGAGAGACCATTTATTGAAACTGGGCTGCAAAAAAAAAATACTTTTCTTAACTTTTTCTACTTTCTCAACTAAGCTAAATTAATACATTACCATGTGACCATCTACATTCACATGCCAGTGATGCCAGTTTTTAAGAGTAATAAGTCGGGCTGGGTGAAAAATATATGTCAAACATATCCATATATTATGATATCAATATTTATCACAATATTGATCTACCAGTTAATGGGGAAAGAAATGCTATCCACATGTTTGTTGCACCTTCAGAATGAATCTAATCATAAATTGTTTGTTCACAGTTAAATTCCACAGAGTAAGCTACCTTTTCATTTAGGGCCCCATGAAATCCAAATCTATTTGTCAAATTGTCAAAATTGTGACAAAACAGCAACCATTCACTCTAATAAAGCATTGCAGAGTTCATTCAGTGTCAGACAACTTTTATATGTATATGTATCTATTTGAATGATATTTTATACTCTTCAGTTTCATATTCCTGAATCATTTATCTATGATTCATAGGGTGAGTATATTTGTCATTTTTCCAAGGACCAAGGCCACTGGAATAGTGGGTGGTCAGTGTTACATTCTTTTGGACTCATCTGTGAACTTCAACTCATGAACAAGCAGTGTTACTAATTTTGGAAGTGTTTACAGGGAATTCTTCAAAACAACATCAATCAAATCAGTCAATAAATTAATCAATCAATCAATCAAACTGTGCTGTCACACATTTCTGTTTACTGGACGTTGAGGCGTTTAAAGCTTTTTAGTTTGGTTGGCACTTTCTATATTGACTGTTCTCTGAAGAAATTTTACCAAGAATATCCTTGAGTTAATAACTTTTGTGCTAATTTCAGTGCCAATTACAATTCAGCAGAGTCAAGTCACTGAGCAACTAATTCAAAGGGAAGATAAAATCTTTCATTATTGAGTTTTTGTTATCCAAACAAGCACTCTTAAATATTTGTGATGCTCATTTTAGCTTATGCTTTTATATGCTTGGCTAGTGCAAATTTAATGCAGTAGCTATTTGCCAGGTATGCATGCAGGTCCCAGTTCTCCTCTTTGTTGAGTTTGCTAGTAAAATAGGTGATTGCTCTCTCATTGGAGTTTAATCCAGTGTGTTCCCTCTAGTCCACTGTTCAAACTTACTTTCAGCCTCTGGTATAATTGCTGGGTGTATTTCCTTCCCACACTGCTGGGCTCTGTGCAATTTTCTCACTGTTTGCTTTTTCATCCGTGTCTAATTTGAGAGACGTGCCTCAGCAGACATGTTTGTGTGTGTGTGTGTGTGTGTGTGAGTGTGTGTGTGTGTGTGTGTTTGTTTGTTTGTTTGGGCCAGTTTGCATGCTTGTGTGTGTTATGAGGGGCTGGGAGGAACTGACTCGCTTTTTTGAGGCACTGATTGTATAGAAGTGTGCAGTGCTGGTTGCAAACAAGTTAATTAACAGTGTTTCTTAATTAGAATGGGCTTGAGGGCAGAGACGGGCTGTCACTTCTGGTGCTGTGGATCTCACCCTCTCGGTCTCATTTCTCTCATTTAGAAGAGAGGAGAGGTTGCTCTTGTCAAGCTATTTTTAAAGACATATTTGTACTGTTGGCAGAGCTTCACCATTTTACTGTAAGAATAGTAATTGAATGATCTTGGAACATCTTTGATCCTGCAATTAATTTAATGAGTACTGCACAGTGTATCTGGGTAGACTTTACGTCGAGCCAACATTTAAAGCTGTATCAGTCCAGAGTTTTGGAATTATTATTATTATTATTATTATTATTATTATTATTATTATTATTATTATTTTTCTGTAATTACCTATTGATTGAGCTCAGCTGGTAACAATTCGTAATTGTGTTTAAAGTAGAGTGGTGTTGGTGTTTGTTCCATGAGCACTAAAGAAAGCATGAGCTGAAACATCTGCTCTTTGGTCTGTTTTTACTTGGACACTTTTTCACTCTTTTGCACTTTTGTCACTTTATAGATGTTAAATTAAAGTATTTTTTGTGATAGAACCTTGTCTTGGTCTAATTGTATGTCTTCCAGTGTGTGAACATTTTTTTTTTTGGTTGATCAAATTTTTCTTGATTTACCCACGAGAACGGATTGGTTATCTTTTTGGAGCACATACAATATCTTTTATGATGCATATGGTGTATCGGTACACATTCTACTCTAATAGTTTTGGTATGGGTCTTTCAGTTTGGTACACATACAGTATGTACCAAGCAAATACAAAAAATGTTTGAAAGCAGATTCTGCTTAAAATTCTCCACATTGCTTCTTGTTTTGAAAGTGACATCTGAGTGACTCAAATTTCTTTTCTTTCTTTTATCCTTTTTTTTTTTTTACCTCCCTATTCCTTAAAATGGTGTATCAGTCAGCGTTAACACTACAGTGATCAGCAGTTCTTGAGAATGGCCTGATCCTCACTTCTGCCCAAAAACTATCGTCTCTTTTTTTTTATTCATGTTCTTCACTATATCCAAAACGTGTAACAATAGCATGAATATTACGTTAGCTACTTCTCTCATGAGACACATCTGTTGTTTGTAGTGAATTGATTAGTTTGAGATACTAGAGGTGAGGCTGAATCAATGAATGTTGTGTTATGATACTATTTTAATGCCAAGTGTTAAAATTTAATTTATGGTGTTTGCTAAGGAGCAAATGGACTTAAGATATTCACCTGGTGGATTTCATTAAGTATATATGATTTATACATGAAAAAATCCTACAGTTTTTATTGTCATTTATCATGCAGTACATTTTGTCACATATGGTAATGATAGATGGATGGATGGATGAACAATTGTGTATATTTATGTTTAATTGTACATATTAATGTAAAATGCTAACTATGACATTAAATTTAGCAAAACAAAGGATTTGCAAATTTTGTTCATAGAAAAATAAATATTTTCATTTACGTTATCATCATTTGTACCACAGAATGCTATCAAACACAATACATGATTTCAGATGTGGCTGAAATTATACTAGCAAGAAGAAGAAAAAGAAAATAAAGGCAACATTGATGATCCATAAATATAGTTCACAAATGTTTGGACGTTGTTGGTGGAAAAATTCAAATAATGTGTGAAGGTTTTGTTGTTGTTCTAAAAGTCTAAAAACATCCATAAAAAGAACAACATTTATTTCATTATGCCTCAGGGATTCTGCTGGTATCAAAATTCAGGATCTAAGGCAATTCCCAGAATCCCAGGAGATCTGATCCAAGCTTTTACTTAGAGAACACCAACCCCATGAATCAATCCTAATATGTTGGTTTGCATGTTTGAATCAAGTCGAATTCATTCATCTCTAATTCAGCCTCCAATTTTCATACCTTATACACTTCAAATTCAATTCCTTGCCAGATGCATCTTGTTTCTCTCTGGTCTTTCCAGCCAGGCAGACAGACCTCATTCCCTTCCTAATGTTGTTTCAGGATCAACACCATTTCATCTCCATTCTGTCACCCCTCCAGCTGTTGAGTGTAATTGATTAAAAGCATCTATCCTCACCCCACTGTGCGTTTCAGATCTGACTCTTGCTCTCCCTCTCTCTGTTAAGTCTGGGTGTCTGCAGATGAATAATAATGTTTTGCCAACCCTTCTCTCAGGCTGGTGATGTACATTGAAAGAGACGTCCGAAAGGCCACGCCAGGAAAGGAGCAACAAAGCAGCAATGAATACCTGTCAAATTGCCTGACCCTCCTCATCCGTCACACCGTGCACGAACTGCCAGCCATCCTGGGTAAATCAATCACAATACACCCAAAAAAGAGGGAAAAGGGAATGCAAATAATTCACTTGAGAAGGAACAGAGTGAAATGGACAAAACGAAGCAGGGGCAATGCGAATGAAAATTGAATTTGATTGGCCTCTCTTTAATTATCTTTCTGATTGAATACGTGAGCAGGCTCTCAGGTATCGACCTGTTCCTCCTTTTTCATGTGTGAATCAGTGCCGCTACACACCACTGCTCCCCCATGAAACCGGTTCAAACCGGTTCAGTTCTTCCTGCGGGTTTCGTCCCAACACAGCGATGCACCTGCTCACGCTCCCGGCCACCTACCCAGACTTATCATGATGGTTTGTTTTATGATTGGCTGATTTCTCACTGGATCTGTTTATGTGGTCTTTCTGTAGATGACATCCTGTCCGTGTTAGGCAGCATTGTGGGAAGGAAGCACCCCTCTCCTACGCAGTCCCGTCAGCTGAAGCAGAGCCTCCCCATGATGGCTGTGGTGCTGCATCTGCTCACCTCACAGGTGTGTGTCTGTGTCAGGTCTTGCTATATTTACCTTTTTGCTAGTTCTTTTGGGTTTTCGTTTTCCACAAGGATCGTACAACCTGAAAAAAAAAAAATAAAAAAATGTGGTGACCTAGCTTGTGGTCCAATAGATTATTTCACAAGCTATTTTCTGTGAATGTGCAAGACTTCAGATTAATTAGCCAGATATCTAGAAAAATAACAATGCAATAAAAGGTCAAACTAATTGTGCTACAAGCCATTGTGTTTATGATTATGATGATAAATTAAATTAATTTGAAAATAAATACCGGTTTATTATATTAAGCAGCATAACAAGCTGTTTTGGACAGCTAAAAATAACTGGAAGCGAATGACACTGGAAGCCTCGAACATTCAAGATGCAGACGGCTGCACACAATATTATATTCATAGATGCAAACTCCAAAATATAACTTTTTGAGATCAAAATAGGTCACCTACGAGATTTGTGTAGATCCGATGAGAAAATGTTTTTTATTTGGGGGGGGGGGGGGGTCCTTTTTACAGGACCAACCCAATTCTGTACCGGCTCCAAATCAACGGCTTCCAAACTCTCTTGTGTTTTTGTGTGCACACTATAGTTACAAATTACAAAACCAAAAGTTTCTTTTTACAACGTGTTTTGCAGCATTGAGTATTGTAGCCAATCACAGGCATCTCTGTTGAAAGCAGTGGCCAATCAGAGGTGTTTCCTGCAGGTTAGTCAGAATCCACTCTGAACTCATTTTTGTTTTCGCAAGTTTACGGAGCTCTACACAATTACAAATCTTCCTATTATAGCAAGATAAAAAGAAAGCATTCATGGTGTAAATAATATATTTATTGTTTAGTTAGTTATCGATTATATCAGGAGTTTTCATGTGTGTAAGCTTGGTCAGTTGCGCTATAAGGGAAGCACCCTTTGCTCGGTTTCTCTACAAACTTTATTCACAGTTTGAAGAAAAGTTTTTTTTGTCTGAGAGGGCCGAACGTCCACGTATACTGTTTCAGGAATGACAAACGCAAGTGAATCCGCTGAATTGTGCGAATCATTGCTGTGATTGACAGTGATAACACTAGCAATGGGCTGAATGAAACATCTGACAAACCGACGTCAAAATAGAGCTGTGCATTAAGGGATGCAGAGTAACAAAACAGCAGCAACAAGTTAGCAGCTTTTACAGTTAAAGATAAAACTTAAAGCACTCTTTTTGATGTGTCTTTTTAAGGCAGTGCTCAAAAAAATTATTTTTCAAATGAAATCTTAAAATATCTCAAAATATTAATGCATTAATTAATTATTATACCATTAATAATTTACTTAAAGGGTTACTCCATCACAAAATGAACATTTTGTCAATAAGCACTTACCCCCATGTCGTTCCAAACCCGTAAAAGCTTCGTTCATCTTCGGAACACAATTTAAGATATTTTGGATGAAAATCAGGAGGGTTGAGACTGTCCCATAGACTGCCAAATAAATAACAGTGTCAAGGTCCAGGAAAGTATTCATCCTCAGAATAGTCCATCTTCCATCAGTGATTCAACCGTAACGTTATGAAGCGACGAGAATACATTTTGTACACAAAGATAACAAAAATAACGACTTTATTCAACAATTCCTCTCCTCTGTGTTTCTCCAAATCAGCGTAGCCCCTTTTTGGCAATTCTAATGAGTACACAGATGGCGTACGCTCTTCAGTGTCAGCCGTGCAGCGCCGATGCGCTGTTTGCAGGAGAGGTTTTTTTTTTCTTTTCTTTTCATGTCATCATCATGAATGAAAGTGAAAATTTAAATTGAAATTTAGCATAGTTAAAGAAATAACAATAAAGCCTTTAAAATAGTATGTGTTTAAAAATGTAGGGTTTTATTTGGAGGTGGGGGTGGGAGGGGTGCTTTTGTCACCATTTTGTCAGAAATTAACGGGGGGCTTTTTGGGCCACCAAATAAAAAAACAGGGAAGTGCAGAAAAGATGTAAGTAAGAGATTCATTTTGCAGCTTCAGTGATTATAAAATAGTTTTTCCATAACCTGTGCTAGACTAGACTATTGTCATGGACCGACACGTTTGTTTGTGTAGCCAGAATATGTGATGTTTCCCCAAACACAAAAAATGTTTTTGCATATGTATTCTATTAATCAGCATTAATAATCATTATTACAATGTCGAGCAATTATCAACAATACTGATTTTTGTCATAATATTGTAGCCCTAGCCTAGTTAAATGTGTAATTTATATACAATTTTAAAAAGTTATTTATTTTATTTTATGTTTCCCTTTTTTAGTGCCTAAAGATGAAATGTGTGATTTCTGGGTCATAAAATTAAATTTTAAAAATAATGAAAACATGTTTCTCAAATACTCTCCATCTGCCATTGGTCAAATAAGCTGGTATTCCCACCCTAAAAAATACACTGTTAAAGTTACCTTCAACCAAAGCTAAAGCTTTCTTTCTTTCTTTCTTTCTTTCTTTCTTTCTTTCTTTCTTTCTTTCTTGCCTTCTGATGTGAATTAATGTTTTGAAGAAAAATATCCACCTCATATGCGTCATATGCGTGTTTCACGAGAGAGTGGCATCCAGCCGAATGATGTAGGACTTATCGATTCACTTCAGGAGGCCTTTATTAATCCCCTGGAGCCACGTGGTCCACTTTTTTTTGATGGATAGATGCACTTTATTGGACTTCCATTGGTCTGTTGAATAGTAACACCCATTCACTGCCATTATAAAGCTTGGAAGAGCCAGGACATTATATTGTGTGTGTGTATGTGTATATATGTATTCACACTCACACACAGTATATTGCCAAACAGGCGCTTTTGCATTTCGTTTCAAAACTAAATCATCCTCCGTCATCTTGCCTGTCTTACCTCACACTGGTCAGTCAGCTCGACTCACTCTCCTCACTGGATAAATTAAATCTGATCTGTGACTGTCATTCGGCACGCTGCATTAAGCAGCCGCGTTCAGTTTTCAATTGTAGTGTCTGTTCTTTTGCTGAACTAAATGATTTTTATTACTATAAAAAATCTAAACGATGGTCGGGAACGGTGCCGTGGTGGGCAAGTGACGTAACCGGTGTTTTGGCTTAACGACGGTATCACCGTCACCACCGTCTATCACGGCAAGCCTAGTTCTATATAAAATGAATGTGTGTAACATAATTGTAATCTAGGCATACTACATTTATCATGTTGTCATTATCATGTAACCTACAACAGCAGTTGCCATTCACAACTCCTCTCCTTTGGCCTTGTGGGATAGTAAAGTGTCCATAGGATGGTCACTCATCTTGCCTAAAGTAGTAGATTATCTGGGCTGCTTTTGCATGCTGTTTAATGAAAACTGTGAATTCAGTCACACATATTGTTTCTTGCCTGGTATATATTAGAAAAGAAAGCATATTCATATGCCGTCATAAGTACAAAATCGTCAAAAACATGAAGTTCATTTTTGAAGTATAGAGAGGTATTGTGATAGATAATGTTTGAAAAGAGTAAATGTGTAAATCATTACTTGTCTTTTAAACTAACTACAAAATAAACTTTCCAAGCTCTCATCCACCTCTCACTTTATTAAATGTCTTTATCTGAACAGAAAATAAAGGATGTGCTGTACCTGCCTGTCACGCACCAAGTGTAATCACTGTCTGTGTCAGAATGAAATGATCTATTAAAGAGCTTTCCGGTTCGGTTTCAGCGCGCGCACACACACACACAGATTATTACCAGTTGCCAAACAGTGCAAAATTGGATTTACTTCTGACACACTCAGTCACACCAAAATTAATATGAAGGGATCTGGTGTTCTCAGAGAAAGATATTTGTCAGTACGCAGAGTTGATGAGTCTCTCTGCTGATTTAATACACTTTTACATTCGGCCAGGATTTGCCATGGAGACTCAGTAGCAGATTGAGTCGTCTCATTTGAAGGGGTCGGCGCTGATAGAGCTGTCTGTCTGATAGTTCCACTGTCATTAACTCATCTAAGGAGGATACACTGATGTCCATTAACACAGAGCTGCAGTGGGTGGCTTAGAGTGGTAATAGGCAGTTCTTTTAATTGTTTGTGTGTCTGTCTGTTTTAATGGTCCTCACAGTGAGTTGTGTTGGTGTAGTGCCAGACTCAGACAGCACATCCACAGATCACCCACAGACATTCACTGGCCGCCTGATGCATTTTGCACTCAAATATGGCAAATATTTGTCCACAGGTCTAATCTTAATGGTTGATGAAATTTCTAGGAGACGGTGTCACCAGGCTGCTCCAGTGAGCGCTTCTAAAGAAGAATGATTCACTGGATTTTTCTTTGATTATTTTTTTTATTATTATTATTTGCCCTCCTCTAAAAATGAACTGTGGCTAGCCCCTTACCAGTCACCCCCCATTTTCAGCAAGGAGACACAAATGACATACCCAAAATTAAAAGGTTGCTACTCATGAGTCTTACTAGATACATAATCAACATATATTCACAAAGCTGACACTTCAAAGTTTACTGTTCAGGAATCAGAATTACTCAGACTGTTATGAAAATAGAGATATATGAGCTCAAACATGAAAATAAAAATATTAAAAACATTTTTTTTTAAATGTATAAAAAAAAAAGTTGATGTAGGATATGAGTTTAGAAACATAATGAAGCTACAGCCACAAGTCTACTAATGCTTCATTTGATATTTCAGAACATAATCTCACAAACTGTGAATTTTATGAAACATTTTATAAGACCATGTCGTGTGTTTTTAGAGAAGGCTAATAAAAGGCTAATAAATTTGATTTGTGGCCCCTGTAAGCTCTCCTTTGTGCTATTATCTGTCTGGATCGGCAAACTGCCCCATTCATGATTCCATTGTTGTCACTTGATGAGCCTTTCACACCTCCGCCAGGTATGAGACATTGTTCTCATTATTCTTTTATCATTATTCTTTTGTTTTATTCAGCCATTATTAGCCTTAATTCTGACATTACAAGGTTTACCAAGCCACATCGCTTAAATCCCAGTATTTATTTACCCAACTATTTTCAAAAGTTTCTATAAAAATACAACAAAACATTTTCTTATGACCTTACGTGAATTATTATGACAGAATGCATTATGAAGAAGAACTGCACCTGTTATGTAGCTGCATTAGTGCTAACAATGGTATGTAGTTGCATAAGGCTATTTATGAGATTTTTTGTGATTTTTTGTTAAATTATTAATTTATAACTTTATAGAGTGTTTGTAATAACTTCCTTTTGCGATCTCATGTGGAATTTGGTCGTCTACTGTTGTAAAAATATGCTATTTATAGCCTTTTATATCGCTGCACAAATTAACATTTCAGATGTACATTTTCAATGTTGTTATAAAATGCCCCAAATTTCAAGAAAATCACATACAAACCATTTGCTAACGTAATTGTGTTTATTATTTGGATATTTCGTGGGTACACAGGTTTCTCTGTGTTGTTGTGGTCAGATATAAACACGGAAGTGTACAGGAACTGCATCACAGGATAGGACGGGGCGGAATATGATGCACAATTATGATGGACAAGACACAGAGAGAGCGCTCTGAGCGGATAATTATCATCAGATAACGTAAATCAGTGGAAAATTAATAGAAATGATGATTCTGTCTGAAGAAATATGAAGTAAAAATCAGTAAATATATCTAAATATCTCCATGTATATGCAACTTTGGACTATAAACCCTTATTGACGCTGTTCAGTGAATCTATGTGAACACAAATAAACCACTGCAGACGTGACTGAATATGAATGCGTTGTGAATTTCTATTCTAAAAATGACTGTCACTGCAACACTGTTTTATCAAAACAGTGGTCAAATATCGAAGTTAGAATCTTTAAACTTTCAACTGATGCACAGTTTCTCCAGATCAAGTAAGAGAGTTATGTTTAATGTGCTGTTAAAGTGAAACAATAATCTGGGGCCGTCGCTGATCTTTGACCAGAAAGGGGCTAGGGATGAGAGATTTTATAGATTTGATTTAGAAATTGGATGGTAATGGCTTTAAATGTAAATATCGGCATCAGCCCGATATGAAAAATTATGTAGTTGTGTCTTTTTGATGGTTTTAATTTATTAAATCATATGAGTTTGTGTTGTGTTAGTGTTTGGGTTGCATGATATTTTTTTTGCATTATTTGGTTTTAGATTCACTGTTTTGGATCGCTGCATTTAATCTGTGAAAGCATGTACAGAATGACGCATTCGTTGTATGATAGAGTAAACAGTAATAGCAAGTGCAGCGCAGCCTTTCCCAGGTCCTAATGCCTGTTCGGTAAGAAGTTTTAATCTGTAGGGGGCGCTGTTGGCCTACTTCTAAATAATTTAAAGTAAAATAGCCTACACAAATAACATTTAGACTGTGTTTCTGATTGAATAAAGCGGTAATTGATGTCATAAAATAATGAGTATGTTTTGATTTAAAGGTCAGAAGCTATAGCTTGCATGAAAAAAAAAAATCACAAACATGACACTTGTAAATAAAATAAGCATGTACTGTCTGATAAAGTAGCGTTTGTGAGCTGAGAGCTGCTTTGTGTACAGCTGTTACTGGGGAAACCTCTATCTCTCCTGCTCTACAAGCGCCTCCTGTTGGCAGAAAATAAATTTGCATATATGTCACCACAAATAGAGTGCAAGTCTGTGGGAAACACTGGATGGATTGTTTATTTTTATTTAATTTTTTCACTTTCTATTTATCAGAGAATCCTGAATAAAATCTTGACAAAACATGTATCACGGTTTCCCCAAATGTATTGAGTGGCACAACTGTTTTCAACAGATAATAAGAAGAAATGTTCTCGAGCAGTAAATCAGTGTGTTATAATGATTGCAGAAGGGTCATTTGAGGGTGGCTGATTTGAAGAAGCTGAAATATGAGATGGATATATGAACATTTTGATTTTATATAACATTTGTGTCACTGAATAATGCAAATATTTATATATGTGTTATTTCACAGTTGTGATGGCTTTACTGTTATTTTAAATTTCCAAACTTTTGTCAGACAGTTGACCCCCTTCTGCCTAAGTGGGCGGTACTTGGCTAGAATAAGCTGCAGTGTGCCTGTAGTCAAAAATCTAGCTACACCATTCCGGTGTGTGTGTGTGTGTGTTCTGATGTTAAGAAAAATGCTGTAGGGCATAGCTGGTTGTCTTCCCAGTAGCAGGTTGGTCTGCATCTTTGAGACTTCACTGGCCTCTTATGCCCTTGAGCCTTGTGTGCGTGATCTCTTCAGCTGCTGTGTGGTTCTGTGAGGCGTCGTGCTCTTGTAATGTGAGACCATGCCTCTGTGTTTGTTCATCCATACATACATTCATGTGATGATCTTTTTCTGTTGTCTCATCTGTCTCTCTGGCCTGTTGCTTCACTGACAGCCAGCACACTACACTGACACTCACAACACTCATCAGTCACAGGGGTCAGCACAGAGGTCAGATCCGGTGTGGTTCTCAGAGGCGAGAGTGGATAAGATCTCAATACCTCACTGTCCAGGACTATGACCTCTGTCCTACTGTACTACAGCACAAACATGAACAGCCTCATTCTCACAACAGCGCTGAAGTCCTCCACAGAGGAGGATCACATCCCAGGAACATTTTCTCTTAAACCGGCTGAACATTTTGCGAATATTTTTTTTTTTTTTTTTGCTCTCCTCTACAATCGTTGCTTGTCAGATTGTACGGTACGATGTGTCCCGGATGAGATCTTGGGTAAAGCCCACGGCAGACTTTAACGGTGACATTCCTCAGTGACATTAACATTCTGTACGATGCGCAGCGAAGCTGGGATTTTTGTCACGATTGACAGCGTTGAGCATCTAGAGCGCAGCAATGCGGCCTAAAAATTCTGAACCTGCCAGAAGATTCATTGCAAAAGCAATTCATCGGCCGTCGGTGAGCATGATGCATTAATAGATCCAAGACTGCCAATTTTGCAGTACGATGAAAGAAATCTGCAACGTACATTCAGCTGTGTTCAAGACAACTGTAAGACTTCATAGCCACTACAGCTCAAGTGAAGACTGACAGTCTTTGGTGGAACTCAAACGGAATAAGACTCAAGGGTAGTGAATAGCAATGTTGTACAGTGAGGTAGGTTGGTGAAGTGTCTTTTAGACTACATCGCTTCATGACTGTGCCTGTTTGCTTTGACAGATCTTCCGACCGCAGGTGGTGACTGAGGCCTTTCTCATCAAATTTGGAAAACTGCTGGTGAGTATCTCAGTTTAGTGATTACTGATTAAAAGTCTTGTAAATGTTTCCTTTTTAAGCCATTTGCTATATAAGCACACAGTACTCTTCACAAGTTTGGGGTTGGTAAGATTTGTTATTTATATATTTTTTTTATTTTTTAAAGAAGTCTCTTATGCTCATCTAGGCTGCATGTAATTGAACAACAAAAACCAAAACTGTACAAATATTAAATGTTAAATAGTATTACAATTTCAAATAACTGTTTTTATTTAAATCTATTTCAAAATGCATTATTATTATTATTAATATTATTATTATAAAAAAAGTTTAAATTCAGCAATTTTGTGTAAATCTTTCATTAAATTACATTAGACATATCAGCCATCCTGTCTATAAATATTAGAATCAGTATTGACATTGGCCATTTAATTATGTTGCATGTTACGTCCAAAAAGTGGTAGTTGTTTTTGTTCATAACTCAGTGAAAATGAATGATTGAATGAATGATTAAAATGTGTAAGTTTAAATATCTCTTTTCTCTTTCACTATGGAAAGAATCACATAACCTCCATTGACTCTAATGAGACGAGTTTGGGAAGTGCTATAGGTAAGTTTTTATTTACTGTTTTATTTATCTAAGGCTTTCACAAACTCTTCAACATCTCTTTCTGTGCTTTTTACTATAAACCATTCTTGCATGAACTACATTCTTTAGTGTTCAAGGCACTTCGCTGATTCAAATCAGATGTGCGGCTCGAATGTATTTTAGCTGCAATTTTTCAGAAATGTTGTTTTTCGGGAGATCAAATGTAGTTAAATTGTTGATGTCTTCCAGTGTAATATTTGTTTTTTTCAGTCGTTGCTTAAAAATGTATTGTTCAAAAGTGAGATTACTGTTGTATACCTAAACTTATGCCTTCTATGATAATTTTGTCCACAATTAACAGGTCAAGCAGCGTCCGAGGAACTGATCAGAAACACACTATCTGCAGTGGAGGCCATTTCCCAACATCCCGCTCTTCTCAGCCTCTATCACTGCACTGTGAGTATACATATACCACTCTGTGATGTTCTGCTATTAATTTAGTCTCTCCCAGTTATTTCTAAATTATTTAAGCATCTTTCCAACAGCATTTAGCTACATTTTGTTGAAGTATGTTATGGGACTATTGCACAAATAGTCTCCCCATGAAAGTGTATGGAAGGTGTTGATGAAAATGTTCTGGCAAAGTTAGTCTCTAAACCCTCTATTTGGCCCCATTCAGCAATTTAAACTTTCCCTCCATAATGACAGGCTCACAAACACAATATCAAGCTGTGCATCAGAGCAGTAAGGGCCACATTCACGTCTAACCTGAGATCTCACGTCCTCATGCCTGACGGAGCTACAACTGAGATCACAGCTGCCCTCTGCACAGTACTATTATTCTCACAAACCTCTCAGCAACAGGAAATCACTCAGGAGTGAAGGGAGTGTGTATATCTCTCTGTGTGTAAGGCTTTTGTAATGAGTATTGACGTGCGTTCTGTAGGACTGATGCATCAGCAAGCGGTGAGAGGACACAGACTCTCTGATACTCTATAATAGGAGAAGGCACCTTAATTACAGTTCGCCAGGAGTCATTAGATCCCATTTTTCACTCTCAAAACACACACACACACACACACACACACACACACACACACACACACTATATAGCATAGTCTGGTTTATTTGAACCAATACTAATGAGGATTCTAGATACAAAGGCTTCTTTTTAGCAACATCATATGACCCTTTTAACATTACCAATAGTACTATTACTACTATTAATAAAAATAAAACCTCAAAGGGGTCATATGACATTGCTAAAAAGAATATTATTTTGTGTATTTGGTGTAATTCAATGTGTTTATGTGGTTTAAGGTTAAAAAAACACATTATTTTCCACATACTGTACATTATTGTTGCTCCTCTATGCCCCGCCTTTTTTGAAACGTGTCGATTTTTGGTTAAACATAAAACCATGTCTGCATTTGTGATCGGAGAAACAACAAACAAGCGTACTCTACGCTGCTCATAACTCATCATTGGCAAATTATTTAAATATAAAAAACATACTTACAGGCTGTGAGTCAGAAGTGCCAGACTGTCCTTGCAAAATTGAAACTGCGCCCCACTTTATAGAAACAGCCGTTGTGCCACAGATGCATTGTAGGCTAGACTGCAGGTTGAGGAAACAGTCCTCATCCTCCATAAAATGCGCAGCACACATCTGAATATTTGGGTTGAACTGTTCTGGAACAGTGTTGAAATACAACTTAACCACTGATTTCTAGTTGTGTCCTCTTTTGGAAGACCAAACACAATGAAATTTCACAACGAAACACACAGCGTCTCCACAACATGGCAGCGGCAGCGACACAGAGAATAAAAGTTATGCCTTCTTTCTTTGCGTGAACATTTGCGTGGCGTTATGCAAATCTTCACACATCGTGACGTGGGGGCGTGTTGGAACGAGCCGTTTTAGGATGCGTGGTTGACTCTTAACTTTTATAAAGAATATCTCTTTGGATTTGAGACTTTAGTCTTTGCAACTTTATACATCTTCTTTATGCACCAAGAGCTTGTAACACTCCAAAGAGAAAGGAAACATTTAAATGGCATCATATGACTCCTTTAAGTAGTTGTAACTTATTATTTCTTATTAAGTTAATCAAAATCAAAGTTGTGGCCAAAATCATAGATTTGTTTGACATTTTCATTAAATGTAATTTTTTGTTGAATAGTATAAGAGTTTTTCAAAACCATATGAAACCAGCATGAATAGAAAAAGAAATTCTAAGAACACAGCACATGTGTGTTTAACTAGATTTTTAAAAGTTTTTCCTTTTCTTTCTCAAGAACACTTACTCGTCATTGACCCATATTAATGGCTGTCTGGGTAGAAAACGCTCTTGATTCTAATGTTCAAACATACCTTAACTAAGCTACAGAGAAAGAATTACCATTATACTGGCATTCCTGACAAACGTCTCATAAGGAGCGGGCAGGAGATCAAAGATGTGCCACGGGTTTAGCATAGCACCTGTACAATGCTTGCAGCTCACTGAAAAAAATCTGTGTCTTGCAATAGATACAAGAAGAGGAAAATTCATAGATAACCTTTACAATATGTTTCTTTGGTGTTCTTTTCACTTAGAATCAGAGAGAGTGAAATCCTTTGTTTGGGAGATGCCCACAGCCATCCACATTAAGACACCTGTGCACAACGTTTGCTGCCATGTGGCTGATTGTAGTTGGTAATAATCGTAAAACCTGATTCTAATTTTCAAAAGAGCTGGCGTAAGGCCTTTTGTTGGAACACACTTTCTATGATCAAAGGGCAGAGCTGACATCACATTTCCATGCAAATTGGAGCTCTTCAGAGCACTCTCTCAGTCTTCTGCTTCCAGCTGTTTCACTCTCACTCACGCCGTGTGTGTGTGTGGTCTGGTGAGACTAACCACATGTAGGTGAGATTTCTCACTTTTAAAATAATGCACTTCTTTCTTTGTTTCCCCAGTTGTGGATTTGATTGCACCACCTCTGGCATCTCTGGCCTTCAGTAAAAATGGTGAGAACACATTTCAGCTCCAAATAAGCAGACAATTATTCACTGTGAATCAAGGTTTAGCACACTATTCATTCTTTATTACGATTGTCTATACTTTAGAATTATAGTAAAGTCATCAAAACTATAAAATAGCACAAATGGAAGAAAAAAAATTCGGTGTTTCTTGGGCCCTGTGGACTTAGATGCTCATAGAACCCATTTTCACATTCTCACTTTTTTTGTCAACTAACAGTGGATATACATTTATATGAAACCATGTCTCATTGGAAATATGTCTCTGCCATTTAAAATGTACTGTAAACCTATACAGAAATGTCACTGTAATTTCCATGTGAAATAAAACATCAGTAAAACATCAACAACTTTATTTGTGTGTGTGTGTGTGTGTGTGTGTGTGTATATATAATATATATATATATATATATATATATATATATATATATATATATTATATATATATATACATACAAATAAAGATATTTAATTTCCAAACTGTTATAATACTTAGAAAAAACATCATCATAAAACATCGCCAGATTTCAGATTTAATTCCAATGAGCCTGGGTTGTTTATATTAGAACTGAAAAATGTAAACAATTTTTTTTTTTTTTTTTTTTTTTTTTTGCACTTTTGCACATAGTAATTATTTATATGAAAGCTGGTTTATGATAGTATTATTACACAAAGCTGAAAAAAATACAAATCAATTATGGATGGACCAAAAACGAGTGTTTTTTTTTCTTTTTCTTTTTTTTCTTTGAATGTTTTTCCAAAGTTATTAATAATATTATAATTATCAATATTTATTTATTTATGTAAATACATTTATTGATAGGCACATTTTGCATTTGCCTACACATTTAAACCATTTTAAGCATAAACCTTTTGAACAAAATTTTTTTAAGATCATGAGAAACAAACATCTCTCTATTCTTTGAATAAGAGTTATGGATATGTTGATTATATTATGTTATATTTATATTTGTGCATCTTTTAGCTTTTTGCATGCATGTGAGAAAGTATATATCTAACCCTTCTGCTGTGTGTGTGTCCCAGTGGAATGGCGTATTGTGAGTTTGCGTGTGCTGTCAGAGATCACGCTGCTGCTGCTGAGCCAAGACGAGGTGGAGGAGAGAGAGAGAGATGGAGGGAGAGAACGAGAGAGAGAGTGGGAAGGTGAAGGCATCTCCTCCAACACTCGCTTGCTAACACTCATCTCTGAGGCCCTGCTGCCACAGTAAGACTCACCACTCACCTATATTATGCTCTTTCAGTTTACTCCTCCATCCTCTCTATTTATTGAAACTAAGATTGTGTCCTAAATAGGCATGATCTAATGTGAAGTTTCCAGCACCGAGCAATTTGTCTGTGCACACAATAGCTTGCACAAATGCTTAATGTACAGTGGTGTTGGGCAATATGGTCATTTTTCAAATCATCATATATCGTCAGCCCGTGAGATCGACGATACATGATATAAAGTATTCTCTTAAACTGTACTAAAAAATTCAAAAGCAGTATTACAGTAATAGACAATAAAATGATAGTTAATTGTAAGTTTTCACTGCAAAGCAGAAAATCCCACAACTATCAACACAATTTTTGTGAAAATTCACATCAAATTTGGTTCCGAAATCTTATTGGAACTGGTTCCATTCCCAGAGAAAGTGTCAGCAACATATAAAAGGTACAATGTTTGGTAGTCTCTTTATGACATGAATTAACTTGTATCGAATTGCATACATATTGTGTAGTTTTTGTAATGTTTTTTTTTTTTTCTTCTCTGCAGGTATGAGACTCTGCTTCTGGAGCCAGATCCTGTACCGGTATATGCTCTCAAACTGCTGGTGTCCCTCACAGAGCACAGCTCACCCATCAGCAGGTAACCAACTACACAACTACACACACATACATTTTATGGTAGAAACCATTTAGTTTTTTTAAGTGAAACACACTTCCTTAATTTGACAGGTTGCACAGGTACACCAAATACCCTTCCTTTTTGTATAACCCTCAAGATGAGCCCCATATCATATTCTGTGAATGGGTGATGCAATATAGATTGATAGCCATCTTTCTGTTCTCTCTCTCTCTCTCTCTCTCTCTCTCTCTCTCTCTCTCTCTCTCTCTCTCTCTCTCTCTCTCTCTCTCTCTTTCCATTGAGCAGTTGTACAATCTGGTTTACATTAAATCCAGTTCTCTAGCCACAAGACATCAGCTTGTCCTTTTATTAATAATACTAACTAACTAAACTAATGCATTCTTACAGAACAGTATACTAAGAATATTCACAGCAGAAATTTTGGACAAATACACTCCTAATATTATCAGCGATGCCAGGCAGAAGATTGTCTTGAGGCATTTCTTTCTTATGTGTTTCTGTACTCAACCTTATTAGATTATTGATCCTGAAATTTTAAAAGTAGGTCATGCTGAGGAGGTAATGAACTTCAGAGAGGACGCACATAGTTTCTCACTGCATCCACAGAATCAGCTAATGCTACAATAATATATATATATATATATATATATATATATATATATATATATATAATAACCCTGACTGTTTATATTTATAAAGTATATAAATCTATAATAAGATCATTTGTTAATATGATTTGAAAGCTCTAAATCTGTCTCCCTTCTGGATCTTAGCTTTGCTTGGAACAGTAGATCACATATATGATGGCTGATGCCCACACATATATACATACACAATCCTCCTCTAATTTTCTTAAAATTTTCACCTCTTTTGTCTTTCATTTCCTGTATTGTTCTTACCACTTCTATCTGTGGGCTGTAACGAGTGTCTGGGTGCACAGGTGAGGAAATGTGTGTGTGTGCACGTTTCTTATCTCATCCTCATCCCCCCGCTGTTTCTCTAATGGCTCCTGTTGGCCTCCTGCACATTGTCTTTCTTGGTGCTGATAGAGCTGGAGCCACATGGTTGAACTATTCAAATTGATGTCACCAATCAGAAAACGTTTGTCAGACGCTGTGCCAACCCCCCCGCCTGCAAAGAGCTATTTCCACTCACAATAGTGAAATTAAATTGCGTTTGCCAGCACTTGATAAAGTCCTAAAAAACGCAGACCTTCTCTTGATGGGTTCCTGGCAAAATGAGATTGCAAATGAGGGACATTAATAGGTTCCGTGCGAGCATTGGCGTTCTTTTATTATTGGTTGTGATAGTAGTTCAAACTTTCCAATTATCGAAAAACTTTGGCCACTCTTGGCTCTGTGCAGACAAAAGCAAATATATGTGCTGTTAAGACAGCAGTGTTGAATGGCTTCTCTAAAGTGTTAATTTTATCAGTATTAAGAATTTATGTCTAGAGTACATTGGCTATTGCTCAAGCAGGGGATAATGAACTGGCATCTAAGCAGTAAGTTTAGTTCAAACTCCTAATGGTCTCTGTCTAAGCTGAAGGAGGAAATGTGCCTGAATGATGGTCTGATTGACTAAATTAAATTAACTATTGAAATCAAATTATAAGATCTTAAAAAGTCATAGAAATTGATGTAGTGAATTTATATATTTTTTTCTACCTAAAGTGAAGGCAAAGCTTGATCACACTATGAAAGAAAGTGGAATGATGGGAGATATCCAGAGATGTCCAAATCATGTTCATGGGAGTTTTTATTTTTTTTATTTTTTTATTTTTTTTACCTGTACCTTTCAAAGTTATTCAAACAGTGAATAAGTTATACAGAGAAAGCGAGCAAATAACATTTACACTGTCAAAGAACAGTATGACTGACTTCAGTTTAGCGCAAATTTAGGCACTCTCAAAAAACTCCCTTTATAATCAGTAAAGCTGTCTATACACTGTTTGATGAATAAATCTTCTACATACATCATACATACATCTGCACTTTGTTGTTTGTGATGAGAGAATTTATGAGAGAGCAGAATTCCTTCAGCGAGCATGCGCAATGAACAATGAACAACAAAACTGCGGAGTTTCAGCAATGAGTCATCTGAACACCTCTGATTGGCCGTTGCATTCATAAACTTAATAGACTCGTGTGTGATTGGTTATAATACACAACACTGAAAAAGTATGGAAAAAGGGCCATGGTGCAACTTTGAGCAGATCTAAATTTAAAATGCCCCTATTATGAGTAATGAAAGATTCATATTTTGGTTTTGAGGGTCCCCAACAACAGGCTGACATGCGTGTAAGATCAAAAAAAACACTTTCATTGTCTTATAATATGCATTTATTTTTACCTTACTTGCACAAAGATTCCCAAACGATTCGCTCAACGATTCATTTTTCCAAACCCCTCCTTAGCATGACACTAATCGGTGCAGATTGGTCCGATTGGTCTCATTTTCATTTCATCTTGCCTGTAATGCCTGATAAAGCAGCGTTTGTGAGCGCAGTGCTGCTTTGTGTGTACAGTAGGGATCGACCGATATGCATTTTTCAGGGCCGATGCCGATACCGATTATTACAGATCAAGGAGACCGATAACCGATATTTTTTTGCCTATATGTGTCTAGTGTAAAAAATTAAAATTTATGTCAAAATTAAGAATAAAAAGGCCTCTGACAAAGACTCTCTTTAAATTATTTTAACACATCTTTAATTCTGAGAACTGTTCATAATAACAACATTAATATTAATAATAACAACAAACAAAAAGTGCTGGGAGCATCCATCAGTAGCATTCTGTAAACTAAGTAAAACTTAAAGCAAAATTTAAACAGCGACAAATGAACAAATAATGGAAAATAAATGTAATCTCTCTCTCTCTCTCATATATATATATATATATATATGTGTGTGTGTGTGTGTGTGTGTGTGTTATATTTAGCATTTTATTTGCAACCCAGAATTGCATTAAAATCATATACAACCCATATTGTAATAGTGTTTTTTTTTTTATTTTTGATGTGTAAAATGTTTGTTTGACTGTTTATCACGGCGATACAAACTAGGAAGTATACAGGACAGCGTCATCCAGAAACGTGCAATGTGAGATTCGTGACAAATTTACGTTATTAGCATAGGGTTATTAGCAGGGTGCGATTTGTGAAATAAACAGAGGTGGGGGGGGGTGCTTTTGAAAAATTTTATGAAATGTTTTTAATACGACGGAAATTGTATTTAGTGTGATCTCAGTTTAATAAAAACATTGTAAGCCTACGTTAGGCCTATTAATTGTAATGATTTAATGTCCACGGTTATTCAAACAAAAAATTACATCGAGAAAGCGAGAAAAGAACACAACGGAGATTTTTGAAACTCCGAATCAGTTAAACCATTGCGTCGCAAAATGATTCACTGTTTCGATGCGCTTCAAACGGATCGCGTATCATTTGATTCAGATCTGGACGTCAGAGCGGGTTTGCATGATGTTTTTATCCCCACCGGGGATAAAAGTTATTCAGCAGAGGCAGGGATGCATAGACCAGAAGGGGGGAAATCCCCATGCAAACATGTTAGAATAAAGCAATATTTCTCCAAATATGTGCAATTTTTTTGACTAAGAGCCCTAACGGAATGGACGCTGTTCAGTGAAGCAACACAAAAAAAAAAAACCGCAGCAGACGCGAGTGAATTCATTCGTGTTGATAATCTATTCACAATATAACGTTAAGTTGGCCAAATGGTGAGAGAAGTAGGTTTTAGTTTCACTATCTCAGCACTGATGTGTTGATCCGTTAAAGCATATCACTGCAATGACGGACATTGACCGGGAATTCACAGTATAATAACTGAACGGGGCTTGTCATCATAAATCGATTATATTTAGGTGTTTTGCAACTTCAGTGTAATGATTTATTGCAACTTCAGGAACGTTTACTGCATTCTTACCTTCGAGAGATAATTATTGATGTGTGATGATGATCACTGAAGCAGCTCCTGTGCTTTCGGTGTGTGAGAGCGGAACATTTTCCAGCCGCGCCAGCCGTATTGATTGGCCAGGCTCGTGACTCCCAACAAATCAGACGGACGATGGGCGGGGCTTAGTCTAGGCCACAGAGCGGTGCGCTCTGACTGAGGTGGCTGGATCAGTGCCAGATCGCGCATTTCAAAATAAAATGGTTTTTATCGGCAAATCGGTTTTGAAAATGGCCGATGCCGATAACAATAAAAATGCTTAATATCGGCGCCGATAATCGGCCACGCCAATAATCGGTCGACCCCTTGTGTACAGCGTTACTGAGGAAACCACTATTTTTACCACTCCTAAAGTGGCAGACCAACGGGAAAAGACCAACAAGTGGGTGGGCAATATGCTAATGTTTCATGTTGACGTCAACATGAAACGGCTTGGGATTCGTTTTAAAAATGACTCATTTCAATGATTCGGGTTCGACTCTTTCTTTTGAGAGACAATAACTTTATACACGGTGCATTTTCAGACTTACAACTTTGCAGGATGTTTTCATTCACTTAGAGCTATATTACACACTTCATGAAAGGTAATTTTCAAAAATCCATAATGGGGCACTTTAATGCTGCAGTCAACATTTTATTTGTGACAGCCATAATGGATTTAGTTTAACTGTACAGCAGCATTTTTGTGCATGTGTGTTGCCATAGTTTCTAAAAGTGAAAACAGTTAGCGTGGATATTACATCATTGATAGGTGACAATGAACTGGGATGGGCCATTATTTAAAATTGCTAATTTTTTGGTTTTACAAATCCTTGGGACCTTTTGGGATAACGTAAGTGCACGGCTGCAGGAAATATATAACACTGTGCAAGTGGTTTTGGATATTTTATTACATAAATCTTATTTATATTGTCTTAAATATATATTAAATCATATTGTGCCTTTAAGTACATCAGTATTATCATTTTGTTCTGTGCTAGTGGAGATGAGGTGGTGTCTTTCTACACCAGTAGAGGTATCTTTGCTTGTGCAGCTTCTGCTGTGAAGGGTGAAACTCTCTGCTAGTGGGATATTGGACAGGACGTGTGGTTTGTGGGAGCTGTCTGTGTCCATGGTGTTCAGGCAGTGGAAGTGTCACGATTTGTTTGTATGTGTGACTGGCTATTATTCTTTCAGCACAGTTTATGTAGGTGGCTCAAGACTGAAAGGATGTGTGGGCATAGCAGTTGTTCTGGCTACAAACACTGGCCCCTGACAACATTGTACATCCACTGAACGGACGAGACACAGATGGACGGATGGATGGTTGCTGTGTCTGGAATCTATGTAATGGATCTATTTGTTAGTACAGCAGAACAACAGAAATCTCAAGAGGTGGACCAGGGGGAAATCACACCCTACAACGGCTCTGATAGTGTCTCGGATCCAGAGTGCCGATGGCGCCAGTAAATGTCATGGCTGTTGCATGCCATTCTGAAAGAGTGAGGGGGAAATGAGGGCCGCATGTAGCAGCTCTCCTTACTTACTGGGTGGAGATCAGATGCAAAGGTTGCCTGCAAGTGTAAAGATTATGTGCGTACACTCTCTTTTTAGATGCTTTAGTGTCTTTGGCTGTCATTTATCTGTGTAGATGCTAATCTCTGCACATCCCATTTCCGTGAAACTGCTGCTTAGAATCATTAAAATCACTCTTAGTTGATGCATTTTTTGTTTTGTGATTTAAGATCCACAATCCACATGTTTTTTTGTTTTTTTTTTGAGACAAGGAAAAGACAAGAAGTAGAATCGAGATTTGAGATGCCGGTAATGGCTGGACTGAACCTTATCTCTGCTGATTTTTGTGACAAATGTGTCAACATCGCCAATTACATCAGCCTAATTTTTAGTATGGATATCTGTCCTGAGTTGACAGGTTAACACTTTACAGACCAGAGTACTGTAAGGACAAGTCTCACAAAAAAACATCCCTATGTCACATTTCACCCCCAAATCTAAAGAAAAATAAGATTTATTTTGCATAAAGAATTTAAGCCTATTTTTACGATCAGTACGTTTTTTTGCATTGTTATATTATCATGGCGTTAGGCACATTTTCATGCCAGTTGTCGTGTAATATATCAAATGCCCATTATGTATAGTAGGGCTGCACGATAAATTGCATTCGATATTTAATGCGCATCTTTCACATGGAGCAGCATTAACTACACAGAGCCGTTGTTCACTGACAAGCTGCGCAAAAACATGATCATATTTTGTGCATGTTTTGTGCAGCTTGTCAGTGAACAACGGCTCTGTGTAGTTAATGCTGCTCCATGTGAAAGTGCGCAGGTAATGGAGATTTACTGCTGATTACAGAACCGACTTTACTAATGAGATGTGCATTAAATATCGCATGCGATTTATCGTGCAGCCCTAATGTATAGATGGAATTTTATCCGTTGATTGTTTTATCTCAGACTTTTAATCCTTTATATATGTGTGTATATATATATATATATATACACACACACACACACACACACACACACACACACACACAGTGGTGTGAAAAATTGTTGGCCCCCTTCCTGATTTCTTTTTTTTTTTTTTTTTGCATGTTCGTCACACTTTAATGTTTCACATCTTCAAACAAATTTAAATATTAGTCAAAGATAACAAAAGTAAACACAACATGCAGTTTTTAAATGAAGGTTTTTATTATTAAGGGAAAACAAAATCCAAAATTACATGGCCCTGTGTGAAGTAGTGTTTGCCCCCGTTAAAACTGTGGTTTATCACACCTGAGTTCATTTTCTCTAGCCACACCCAGGCCTGATTTACTGCCACACCTGTTCACAATCAAGAAATCTCTTAAATAGGACCTGCCTGACAAAGTGAAGTAGACCAAAATATCCTCAAAAGTTAGACATCATGCCGAGATCCAAAGAAATTCAGAAACAAATGAGAAAGAAGAAAAAGTAATTGAGATCTATCAGTCTGGAAAAGGTTATAAAGCCATTTCTAAAGCTTTGGGGCTGCAGCGAACCACAGTGAGAGCCATTATTCACAAATGGAGAAAACATGGAACAGTGGAGAACCTTCCCAGGAGTGGCCGGCCGACCAAAATTACCCCAAGAGCACAGCAACGACTCCTCCAAGAGGTTACAAAAGACCCCGCAACAACATCCAAAGAACTGCAGGCCTCACTTACCTCAGTTAAGGTCAGTGTTCATGACTCCACCATAAGAAAGAGACTGGGCAAAAATGTTCCAAGACGAAAACCGCTGCTGAGCAAAAAGAACCTAAAAGCTCATCTCAGTTTTGCTAGAAAACATTGTGGCGGGAGGAGCAAATGACAGACACAGTGGGGGTGGCGTCAGGCCTTGGAGAGGCTTTTATTAACATAAAATAAACCAAAACAGGAAAACAAAAGTTCCCAAAGGGGAAAAGTGTCCAAAATAAACAGGGAATCTGGTGTCCTCGTCGTGCTGCGGGGTTTGTGTAGGTGGGGCAGTGTTCAGGAGGGAAGGGTCCAGGTAAGGGGCGGAATCCAGCTGCCGCACGCGCTCCCCTCTTCGGTCCGGGGCGCGAGGGGTGGCGGCTTCTTCCAGTGGCTGCATCCTTCTTGCTGGCCGCGGTGCTTGAAGGGGATAGACGGCCCGGCATCCTGGCCCAACGGCCGTGTAACGGGTGTGGTTCTCATCCGGACCGCGGGTCCGGCAGCTCATGTCTCTGGCGACGCGGGAATCCCTTACTGGACCCTGGACCCACGAGGACACCAGTGTGCATGCACAGGGAAGAGATCGGTCTCCTGAGGAGAGGCGCGTTGGGCTTTTTAAACAGTGGCGGTGATGAGGCTCCATTTACATCAGCTGTGCCCCATCACACGCCTTCAGCCCTGGCTCGTCCAGCGCCCCTCCTCTCTCACACACCCAATCCTGTCGGGAGCCTGGTGAAGGGTGGCGATTTGGGACGGGGTGCCGATGAAAATTAGGGGGAGGGAGCTGACTTGTCACAACATCTTGATGATCCCCAAGACTTTTGGGACAATACTCTGTGGACTGACGAGACAAAAGTTGAACTTTTTGGAAGGTGTGTGTCCCATTACGTCTGGCGTAAAAGTAACATTGCATTTCAGAAAAAAAACATCATACCAACAGTAAAATATGGTGGTGGTAGTGTGATGGTCTGGGGCTGTTTTGCTGCTTCAGGACCTGGAAGACCTGCTGTGATAAATGGAACCACGAATTCTGCTGTTTGCAAAAAATCCTGAAGGAGAATGTCCGGCCATCTGTTCATGACTTCAAGCTGAAGCGAATTTGGGTTCTGCAGCAGGACAATGATCCAAAACACACCAGCAAGTCCACCTCTGAATGGCTGAAGAAAAACAAAATGAAGACTTTGGAGTGGCCTAGTCAATGTCCTGAGCTGAATCCTATTGAGATGCTGTGGCATGACCTTAAAAAGGCGGTTCATGCTCGGAAATCCTCCAATGTGGCTGAATTACAACAATTCTGCATAGATGAGTGGACCAAAATTCCTTCACAGCGCTGTAACAGACTCAGTGCAAGTTATCGCAAATGCTTCATTGCAGTTGTTGCTGCTAAGGGTGGCCCAACCAGTTATTAGGTTTAGGGGGTAAACACTTCTTCACACAGGGCCATGTAGTTTTGGATTTTGTTATCCCTTTATAATAAAAACCTTCATTTCAAAACTGCATGTTTTGTTCACTTGTGTTATCTTTTACTACTATTTAAATTAGTTTGATGATCTGAAACATTAAAGTGTGACAAACATGCAAAAAAAAAAAAAAAGAAATCAGGAAGGGCCCAACAATTTTTCACACCACTGTATATATATTATCACATGTGTTATGGTTAACTAAATAATGGTGAAAAATAATAAAATCTTGACATTTGTGTGAAAATAAATGAATTAATTAAAACAAAAGCTGCCCCTCAGCTGTGACATCATTTCTTACAACCAACATTTTGCATTTTGTTAGTGTAGGCCTACTTGCTTACTGTGGAGACAAAAGTATAAAAGGTGTAAAGTGAAAAACATGCTTGAGATGAAATGTAAGACATTATGTGTGTGTGTGTGGGGGGGGGGGGGGGGTATAAATCAAGGTAAATACAGGGCTCTAGAGTGCGACCAATTTGGTCGCACATGCAACCTAATTTCTCAATGGTGTGACTAAAAAGCAAAAAAAAAGGGAACATAAACTACTAAATTAGTCATCAGGTGCCATGTTAGCAGCATCTCTAATTGGTTAAATAGCAGAAGTTATTGGATATAGTGCACATTTATCTGGGTCTAACGTTTAAACATTGTTATATGCTTGAACTGTTTTATATCTATAGATTTTATTTTAGGCGAGTCGTGATTATTTGCGAAGGCTAAATTGATTTAACATAGGCTCACTGTCTAACGTTGGCCGCTTGGTCGTTACTTTAAAAAAAAAACTAAAACTTATATTTAACAAACAAAAAATGCTCCAAACGTTTTTCTAAATTAACTAAAAAAAAAAAAAAAAAAAAAAAAAAACGTAACAAAATGTAATTACTTTGCTATTACATACAAAACTGAACTATTTTAATAGCTGAGACAGTAGTATAAGCTGTTTAGGGACTGTTTAGCTGTTCAAATCAGACACTAGAGCATCCCTTCATTCAGACACAGTGGAAGATCTGATAAGAATCAGTGTAGAGGGGCCAAGTCTGGAAGATTTTGCTGCCAGAGAGATTGTGGGCAACTGGTTTAGCCAAGGCCAAAGATCTAGAAGGCCAAACTACAGGAATTGGCAATCCGAGGGACATGTGACTGCAATTGAGGATAGTCCATAAGACATTGACCCATGAGATTTTCAGTTTGAAGCCCTTAAAACACTTAATTTAGATTTTATTTTTATTTCATTTATCTTGAGATGTTTTAAGTTTAAATTTTAGCTCAGTGAAGCACTTTAAGCACCAACACTTTTTCAGTAAGTTACCTTTCTTGTAGAATTGTGCTTCAAATAAAGAACTTTATGTTGACCAGATTGTTAGTTAATCATTTACAAGTCAATACTGCCTAAATGGACAGCGATTTAAAAAAAAAAAAAAAAAAAAACGGTGAACTTGTAAAACTGCTGTGTTAAATGTAATGTGGTCGAAAATTTGGGTGCACCTAACTTTTGTGCGCACCATTGCAACCAGTGCAAAAAGTTACTCTAGAGCCCTGTAAATATCAAGGAAAATTAAAATCAGATCAACCACTTTTTTACTTTGCAAAAAGGTATTAAAAGTATTTATTTGTATTTAAATAATACATAAAATGCTAACTATGAAATTTACCTTAGCAAGAGTTATTTCATTTTGACATTTCATTAGAAATATTTTCAGAATGTCATTTCCATCACCATTTTTACTCAGAATGCTGTCAAACACAATATATATCATTTGAAATGTAGTGAAAATAGAATGTCCATGACTTTAAAAAAATAAAATAAAAGACAAAACTGACAATTTTTTATGTCAACTGTTGGACTTTTTTTTTTTTTTTTTTTTATTATTATTATTATTATTATACCTTCAGATTTTGGGGTTAAAAATGATCCAGATATGTTCTTAACAGATTTCATGACATTCACCCATAGTCTGAAACACAGTCCATTATGTGGACCACGATCATTTTATCCAAGTGGTGAAAAACTGTGCCTCTGGACACCTGCTAATTTGCCTGAGGACTGTGTAAGTGGGCTAATAACCTGGTTGGTCTGAAAGCTGTGTAAGTGAAAAGCTCAATATTTTTTCACCCACCCAGTTGACCCCATTTACCTCTGCAAACGCCCGTCATTCAGAAAGATGGATGAGTGATCCTAGTCACTGGGCTGCTTGCCTATTAAAGACCTAATGGAGCACATACTGGACACAAGTAAGCCTTCAGTGAGAAAAGGCCACCATCTCTCTCCCTCTCTCTGTTGTGTCATTGTAAAATGGTCCTATTCATTATGCCTGCTTACTCCGTTGTACCCAGAGCATGTGTGTTTTGTATTGGCTCTTGTGTTTTGTTAGTAATTGTAGGGATAATGATGTTTGTTAGGAAGGAGAGCGCAGACAGATGAGAGATCATTGACTGTTCTAAATAAACAGATTGCAGAAAGGTCAGTGCACACTTGAGCGTACTGATTGCTCGATGTGCGTCACTGTCAATGGACTCTTTGTACCGTGAGTGACTGTATATTTCATGATGTAGTTGGGAATTAATTAATGTTGTTTGCTGCAGGTAATCTGTTCCAGGTATATTGAATAGTTTCAGTTTATTGTCTCAGAACCGAGGCCGAGTGGTTTATGCACACTGATAAACACATTGAGTTCTGATGCTCTTATGAAAGCTTTTCTAGTTCAGCTTCTGTATTTACCCTATTATATATCAGTAAGAAAAAAACTTCCTATTTACGAAGATGTTTTATAGGCTATAGACAAAATATATATTCTATGGTTAAGTAGTGTAAAGATGTAAGGTTATTGTACATCCAGCCTGTTATTTATAGGCTATGTTTTAATCCATTACCATGTTCAAAATAATTTTTTCTGTAATGAAATTCTATAATAAGGGTCCGATCTACCATGACACACAGGAAATATGTGACACAGATATTTCAAAACCATACAAATAAAGTATTTCTTTATGATATAAGTCAGGGGTATTCAATTACAGTTCCAAGCTGCGGCCTCTATTTTTTCTTCCAAACAGAGGTCCGAGAAAAAAAAAAAAAAACTTTTTTACATTTAGATAAATGCGAGGCCATGTGACAGAAAAAAAAATACTGTTTCTATTCATGGTTTTCCTCCTGAAATCTATAGGGTACAAAGGGACTAAAGGCACCTTTGATATTATTTTCATCTATACCACTAGATATACCACAAAACATCCGCTTTTCAAGATGCACGTGTATAATTGTCTGATCCTTGACGCGATCGCGCACAGCAGTACAAAGTTGATTCTGTGGTTACTTGATCTATTTGATGTTTTTTAAAATGTTGTAGATTTAAGTAGCAAATGAGAATTGCTAGAATTATGTAATATACTTTGAGAGAAAGGTCCTTCTTTATGATTTTCAGTTTTGTTTAAAGGGGTCATATGATGCGATTTCAATTTTTCCTTTCTCTTAGGAGTGTTACAAGCTCTTTGTGCATAAAGAAGATCTGTAAAGTTGCAAAGACTAAAGTCTCAAATCCAAAGAGATATTCTTTATAAAAGTTGAGTCAACCATGCCTACCTAAAACTGCTCATTCTAACACGCCCCCACATGTCTATGTCACGATGTGGAAAGATTTGCATAATGCTGCCCAAATGTTCATGCAAAGAAAGAAGGTGTAACTTTTATTCTGGCTGTTGCTGCCGCCGCCATGTTATGAAAACGCTGTGTGTTTCCTTGTGAAAGCGAAAATACTTTGTTTGGTCTTCCAAAAGAGGACACAACTAGAATGCCTCCCTGCTCTGCACATTTTTAATGGTTCTCTTATTGCTTCAGACGTTTGTTCTTTTCGAACGGAAATGCCCTGTGAAGTGGACATCACAGGATATTCCACCATGATTCCAGTTAGAAGCGAATGTATATGTTCCATTCAAAGTGCATTGAAGTGTGCAAGACGTGAATTTAAATTGTATTTATTTACAGAGGTATATGATGCCACACAAGTGAAGTAAAGTTCAACAGATTTCCCCTGCTCAGGGAGTAGGGAGCAACGAACGCTGTGTAGGGACCATGTCAATCGGAACACAGTTCATGCATGGAGCTCACTTCTAACGAGCTGATTATCTGAATCAGGTGTGTTATCAAAGAGAGACATGCAAAATATGCAGAGCTGGGGGACGCGAGGACTGGAATTGAGAACCGTGGGTATTGTCGTTATAATCCGTAATTATGTCCCCACTGGATGCAACAAATGCCTCGTTTATAATAGGTTTTAATGTTTTTGTCTCTGCATCATAGTATGGTAAGGGGCGTAACATTTTTACATAACACACTTGAGGTATTCGACCAATCACTATGCACTGGATAGCTGGCCAATCAGAGCACACCTCGCTTTTCAGAATGATGAGCTTTGTAAAAATCAACACGTTTCAGAAAGGCGGGGCATAGAGGAGAAACAAAAATGTACAGTATGTGGAAAATAATGTTTTTAGAAACTTAAACTGCATAAACACATTTCATTACACCAAATAATGTTCTTTTTAGCAACATCATATGACCCCTTGAAGATAATTAAAGCGACAGTTTTTAAATAATGAAAGAATATATAAAAGT
Source organism: Cyprinus carpio (assembly GCF_018340385.1). Taxonomy (NCBI): domain Eukaryota; kingdom Metazoa; phylum Chordata; class Actinopteri; order Cypriniformes; family Cyprinidae; genus Cyprinus; species Cyprinus carpio. The sequence continues at coordinate 2,107,747 of NC_056587.1, forward strand.
ATGGTATCTGGGGTAAAAAGAAAAAAAAAACGAGGTTGAGCCATTTTGTTAGAAGTGATGAATAGCAAGCTTTGAATGCTTATAATTTCTTAATGCAAATTTTGTTACTGTTTTAGAGCACACTGCCTTATAGAAAACCTTAAGACTAACATATTGATACTGACACCCAAAAAAACTTTAATTTAGATGATCATGGGGACTTTAAACTAGTTTAAAGCACTGATCTATAATATAGAACTGGATTGCTCATGACGTCATTAAAGTGAAGCCGCCGCGCCGCCATATTGGTAATCCCTAGTGTACGTAAACGTTCTATTGAATTAATAGGAAATTGTATGATTTTAATGAGAAAACATTACCTAATAAGTCAGCGTTTATAGATCTGAAGTATATCTGTACATTATTACAATGCAAACACCCTAGGCATGTAAACGGTTATTTTTTTAAATGTCGGGAATTTCCCCTACTTATTAAAAACCTACGTTCATTACAGTCGCGAACATCATAAACATGACAAACATCAGACGGACATGACTTCAACATATAAAACAAACGACAAAGTGCTCATTCTGAAATCTGAATTTATTCAGAGAAATAACTGAATATATACAGTACGGATTTAAAGACATAAAGCTTTATTTCCAAGATAGTAGCCTAAGTTAAGCTTTTTATCATTATAGAGCAACATTAACAACACAATTGTATTATTCATTGTAATATATTCAAATCCATTTCTTATACTAGTACGTTCATGTTTAATAATTCCTGAATAATTATGTTCATAAAGAAATAGGCTATATTTTGTGTGGATCGTTACCTGTATCATCAGTGCGCACCAGACACACCCACCTAAACGGTTTAAATATATCACTTATACTTCCCCAAAAGACCGTAAACACTGCAGATAACATCTGAAGTAAACATTAATTTACATACACTTAACATAAAAACTAGTTCCGTTTTACTGATCTGCTTCAAATCGGGTGATTCTAGGTCAGCGGTTTGAATGTGACTCAATGGTGCTCTCTGCTGGTAGGGATTAGTAAGATGGCGGATCGAACACTTCCGGTGGCTTCACTGCCTGCTGGCAGTTTAGAACGCGATGAGCGATCCAGTCATATATAGATCAGTGGTTTAAAGCCAGATTAAACAGCACTGACAAACAGCAGAAACATTGTGCACGAGAGTCAGGACGCTTTTCAATCTACAAATCACCCTCATTTACTATGGATTTACTCTAGTAACTCTAACGTGTTGACATGTTGGTATTGTGGCAGAAAGGTTGGATATTCATATCAGTGATATGAATATCTATATATCTATATATTAGGGATGTGATGAGATCTGACTGGTCTCGCAAGAATGTACTGATATCCTTGCAAAACAATTTGCAGTTTACATTAGAGCTGCACAATTAATCGTTTAAAGGTTGCGATCTCGATTCAAACACCCACACAATCTTATTTGTGAATGACAATGATTCAGCTATGTCTATTATGACTGTTTCACATCGCGAATGTCAGTGGAGGGTGAGAACCATGTTTTGTCACTGCCCATGTGTATGAATAATTCATGCTGCTGCTGATCCAGAAAGAGCAACACAAACAGTCTTTTCAATCACACATCATTATTTTTTTTGTGATACAGACATTTAAATAACACAGGTACTGGGATAAAAGTTTATAGTTTGGGTATAAACACAATCTCTGCAGTAGCGATCAAAATGAAAGCATCTTAACACTTGTATGTATTGTAATGCTTTTCTCTTCTGCCAGCAGGTGGCAACAACTGCCTGTTTTTAAAAAAATAAGTATTTGTCATTGAATTATTCATTTAGGAGGTTGTGAATTGTGAATTGTGAAACAGGTCTTTATGAATTGAGACACTGACTTTTTGTTCAAATGAATATATTTTTTAAAGACATATGCATTCATATACAACAAACATTTTCTTCAGAATCGTGAGAGAATTGTGATCTCCAATTTATATATTAAAAAAAACATGATTCTCAATTTATCCAGAATCGTGCAGCTCTAGTTTACATTTACATTTACATTTAATCGTTTAGCAGATGCTTTTATCCAAAGCGACTTACAAATGAAAACAATAGAAGCAATCAGATCAACAAGAGAACAACAATGGTATACAAGTGCTATGACAAGTCTCAGTTAGTCTAGTACAGAACACGTAGCCAGGGTTTTTTTTTTTTTTTTTTTCAGAATCTGATAGAAAAGAAAAGAAAAGGTAAGTAATAGTAATAGTTGGTTAAGTGCAGGCGAAAAAGATGAGTCTTTAAATGTTTTTTGAAAATGAGTAAAGACTCAGCTGTTCAAATTGAGATCGGGAGGTCATGACAGGCTATATTAAAAACGTGAAACTGAGCGCCAGTCATAGTCGTGACTAAATTAGTGTGCTTGTTTACGATTATTAGGGTAATCTGCAGGAAGCGCAAAAAGACAATAAAGTGTGAGTTTATCTGTGCATCATGTATTCATTCAGATAAGAAAAAAATGAAGATGTTCTTAAGAATATATTTGAGAACTTAAGAGTTTTTCAAGAATTACACTTAAGAAGATTATTACGAACTTCGTGGAATTTATCTTAGGAAATTTCTTAACTTCTTTCTGAAGAAGATTTTCGTGAGTCTGGTCCCAAGATTGCGATATGGCTTAATGTGACGATTGAACTTCAAAAGGCTATGATTTCATTAAGTAAACATGAGCGATATACGTTTCAGAGTCTGGTGCTGTGCTGCTATTTTTGCCGTTCTGAAATTGCCTCCTGCTGGTAGAAAATGAATTTGCATTTTCAATAAGCCTGTTTTCTTGCAATAACGGAGGCTGCAGTATCAGGACCACATTTAGGACCCTATAGTTTTTGTTTTTGTTTGTTTGTTTGTTTTCTTTTCTTTATTATTATTTTTCTTTATTTATTGTTTTTGTATTTATGTATCTATTAGCAGTTAATACTATTTTATAGAACTTGCTATTCAATTCTGTATATTGTTTTTGTTCAGACCAATGTGAAAATCAACCCTTCTTTTTACCCTGCAAGCACGGAGAGCTGTAAATTTGAACTAGTGGATCGATAAGAAAATAATGCATTTTATAAAAAATTATAAAAATGGTTTAAAGGCTGAAATGTGAAGTGTATCATTTTATAAAACTTTGATTTTGTGAAAACTTGTATCTGAACCTTAAATCATGATTTTTACAGTCATTTTACAATTTAATGTTACTATAGACATTGCCCTACCCCACTTGTATGGTTGTGATTTTATTTGTGCAGGTCTTAAAAATGTCTTAAAAAGTCTAGAATTTGAGCTTAAAAATCCTGCAGAAACCTTGTTAAGCACTTAATCAGCATATTCAAATTATTTATGTCTGAAGGATCAATTGACACTGAAGGTTTTTTGTTATTATTATTATTAATTTCTACTGTATTTTTGCTAATTCAAAGCTAATTTCATGGGGTCTAACAAAATAACATTGCTGTTGCTGTCCCTGTTTCTGGTTGTGTGTGTGTTTTATTATTATTATTCATTTATTTATTTTATTTATTTATTTTACCCAATTCCTTCAAAATACACAATTTTTTTTGCACAGTAAAGCCTGTTTTTAACTTAGAAAATTCCCTAAATCCCAGGCTGTGAGCTGTGCTGACTTTCAGGCACAAAGAGGATAATTCTTTCTCTACCTGTGGCTTTGGGTTCATATAACAAGAATTCCACAAGTTAGTGGGAGATTTACTCATACAGACCTCTGCATTCACCTTATCTCAGGTACTGAGCAGTTCTCGCTCTTTCTCACTCAAAGAAACTGTATCCTCCATAGAGGACACACTCAGGGGAGAATGGCCAAATAACTCTATGGCAATATGTCATATATCACTGTATTGACTAGGAAGGGCACAGTACTGTAAGTATTCCAAATGTGACCCTTCAGCTAATTTCATTTTATCTGTCTGTCCTTTTCTCAGATTGTGGCATTCTGCTCTACGCACCTTTTGCATGTGGTAATTGACTGTGAATTAAAGACCTTAATTAATAAGTGAACATTACAAGTCACATTCAATAAAGGCTTCCATTACTCCTCTGAGCCAGGCTTTCTGGAGCATTCTCTTGCTGTATTTCAAAACCTAGTGAGTTCCCTATCTAGACAGCATTTTGGCCATTTCGAACATTACATTCAAACCAAATGGACTGTCTACCAAGACGTTTTTGAAGGTTCTATTCAAATGAAGTGAGTCCAGTGAGTAGCCACAGCGTAGTCAGCAGTTTTGGACATCATAATTATATACAGTCCAAGTGAGCTGTCTATCATCTCAGCAGTTTCATGCATCTTATAGACATGTATGTACATTCTATTTAAATGATTTAAACGTTAGTGAACTGCCTACCTAGTCAGCATTTTTAGGTGTAACCATATTTGGTTACTAAACTGTTTGATTTACTAAACTAAATAAGCACATTTTAGTAAAGACACACTTTCAACATGATTCATTTTTGCCCATTATATTTATGTTTAAACATTTAATTAGTAAAGTTTGAACTTGATGTCTATAGCGTTTTTGAGCATCATAGATGTGTTCAAAGTATTCAGTTTGGACTTAGTAAACTACCTGCCTAGACAGCCTTTTTAGACATTGTAGACACATCAAAAAATTAATTCAAATGTTCTGAACCTAGTGAGCTGCCTACTTGTACAGTTACTTTTGACAGTCATAGTCACACACCGAAGACCCTAATAAGTTGAGTAAACTTGTTCCCTCAGTTAAACTGAGTAATGGGGAATCCCAAAATTCACTTAACTTACTGCTCTTGAGCACTCTACTTTTTTTTTTTTTTTTTTTTTTACTTTTATGTTCACTTTACTGTAAAAAATGGAACGAGGTATTTACTTAAAATATATATATATATATATATATATATATATGGTAACAATATTACACATAGTATTTTTGGGTCGATTTTTTTTTTTAATGGAATTAAAATGGAATTGCCATCACAATCATGCATTGCTTAAACACATTAGAAATGCATACAATGTTGATAACATGTAATGCATTTTATGTTATCTCCAATGAGTCTCATAGTAACTAACCTTTATTTGCTCTAAAAAGTTCAACAGGGATAGACCAAGAAGCCCACTTTTGGCTTTAAATGGGTTCATGAACTGTGTACTGTGTCTGACAAGGTTTTTATAGAACTCCTGCTTTAGGTTTTGCCAGTAATTCTGTTAAAAACCATGGAGACCTGGGGGGACACAAGATCTACAGCTAAACCATGGCTATAATTGAAAATTGCAAACATATTGGAAGGTAGATCAACTACATCTAGCTAATAAGATCTAGTTCTCTCCGTAGCTACTTATTATTGATGAGTGTGAAGATGGCAATGTTTACTAACTAGTAAACATCACCAACTGGTCTCGGCAGTAGCAGCCATATTCATTCTTGTAACTTGATTAACCTATGGTTAAGATTTAAGCAAATACATTTACAGTTTACAAGTTGTACTTCACTTCAGTAGAGCCAGCAACAGATGAGATGAAGAGAGACCCACCTTTTGTAAATATTTTCCAAGCAGTGCAGTAGTTGTCTTGTTGCCAGGCAGAGCAGCTGGCACAGCCAATCACATTTAATAAAGCCATTTTAATAAATTAGGATTTTGAGTTCACAACACTTGGAATTTAAGTTAACATATTTTATAGGAAACTAAGTCAAACTTAAACAAAAATTTAAGTAATGTTACTCATGATTACTTAAGTAAAGACAACATTTGGGATTACTGTGCCTTTGAATGTTCTTTTAAAAAAGTGAACTGCCTACATAAACAGCATTTTTGGGCATCATAGATGTGTTTAAATATTACAGTCTAATGATTTGAACTGTCCCTCTTGACAGTATCATTTGATTCAGTTTTAAAAAAATTGTTAATGGTTGAACATCACATACAATTTAATTTTATTGTAAAATACTGTCAAATGTATGGTTTTGCATGTACAGTATTATTTACCATGTCATTAGAGTGGGATGCACTAATTATTTATTAATTATTATTTAATAATTTATTCATTCATTATTTTTTTATCAGTAATGTACATTTAGCCATTTGTGTTACATTTTCTGTTATTTAGTTAATTTTTATAGTATTATTTTATTATCATGTGCTACCATTTACAGTCAACTCTGATTCATCCTGTGGCTTTCTATTTTCCCATCTTTTATTATTATGGTTGTTAGCAGTCCATTTTAAAGCAAAAAGCGTAGTTAGGTAATAATTAGGTAACATGGTATATTAACATAATGTCGCTTAATGAAGTTTGTAAAATATGCAGGCATCCGTATGCCATCCCATAATACCTGAAACAGTATCACTATATGGTTACAGTAAATTTCTGGCAACCACAGCTTTTTCGGGCATCATAAGCATTTTTAAATATGTGAGCCTAGTGGAGCTTCACTCTTGACTGAATGTTTGATCATTATAATCTAATAATCTTATTCTGTGTTTCCCAAAAAATGCTGTCTAGGTAGGCAGCTCACTAGGTTTGTACACACAGGCCCTCTGTTTCTCACTCTTAATAAATTGTTGTGTGTTTTCCATCTGACTTTCTCCCTCCATCAATCTCTCACTCTTTCATCCTTTCAGCAGCATTCTTTCTCTTTCTTTTTCACTCGTCACTGGATTAGTCAAAGGTCATTTTCCTAGCTGACTGATCTTGGCACGATGGAGCGTTCACACCTCAGCGGTCCCGTTCAGTGCCAAAACCCAAATGCACGCACAAGTGTCACACTAATGAAGATGGAACATGGGCCTAGTGCCATAAAGTAAATGTGTGTGTCACAAGCTAAATGTGTGTATTTGTGTGTGTGTGTTTTCCCCAACAGGCTTGTTAGAGAGAGCCGTCTCCTGCCTGCTATCTTTCAAGTCATAGAGGTAAGTGTGCTTCTGAGCCTTCTGGTTTCCTCACTGTCTGTTTGCTTGATTCATTTATTGCCTTTGGGTATTGTACTCTGACTTCGGTAAGCAATGGAATTAGCAGAAAATTATGAGCTTTATGAAAATCAGAAAAAAAACTATGTTGGAGACATTAGCCCTGTTGCAGAAATGCATCAAAGTATTTAAGGCAAAGGAATAGATTGGTAGAGTTTTATCAGTCCTAGACGGACTTTCACTGTTTTGGTTATTTTAAAGGCATAATTAAATCAAAGATGAACTTAGTTGTTTACTGACTCCCATTTCATTCTAAACTTTTACGCTGTAAATGTATTTATTTACTTACTTCCTTACTTCCTTATTTGGAAGCATCTTCTCACAGTTATTTTCCTTATAATCGTCATTGTCATAGTGACCATGGCTTTCAAGCTCCAAAAAGGACCAATAAATCCTCAAAAATAAAAAAATAAAAAAACTAGTGTGCTGCAGTACAAACCTTCTAAAACCATATGATAGGTTTTGTAAGAAATAGCAGAGAATTAAATCATTGAAAAAATAAATAAATATATCTTCACTGCATCTCCTTCACAAAAAAAAAAAAAACAGAAATGGGATTTTAGAATCTTAATGCTTATGCTTCAATGGAGGGGGAAATTATCAGAAAATAATGACACTATTTCCGTCTACCACAAAATGGATGAATAGAAGTTTCTATTAAAAATGAAACAAAGGAATCAATTATTAATTTATTAATTCCAGAATAAATGTCTTATTAAATCGCATTTCGAATTGACAAATAGACATTTCTGAAACTGCTTAATTCATGTTTAAAGCATTTAATTCAATTTAACAATAAAAGTTCTAATACATTTCCTTTCCAAACTGACAAATACAACTGCCAAACAAAAGCTTTTGAAACACTTTACTGTGACTTTTGATTAATTTAATGCATTCTTGTTGAAAAAAATTATTTTATAAAAACAAATCATACTGACCTCAAAGGTTTGAATGACAGTGTATTTTATGTGTTTATTTAATTCTGATTCAAAATGTTAGTTAAATGTAACAATAACCAAATATATAGAGTATTATTTGCACACGAGGAGCGAATGAACATTCAGCTGACACTACACAATGACACACACAATGGCTGTCAGCAAAGCAAATGTTAAAAGGAGATTTTAGTCCACATACTTTCTTAACCAACATTACATGAAATTCAACTACATAAAAGCATCAGCGAGTGAGGTGAAATGAGATGTCTTTGACTTTACAAAAAAAAAAAATAATAATAATAATAATCGTAGATTCCAGGTTTGGAACAACATTATGGTGAGTACATGATGACAGAGATCAGAGATTTCCAGGGTTCCTACACAATTTGGAGAAGTATGGAAGTAATTTCCAGGTCTGGAAAAGTATGGAAAAAAGAAAGCAGATTATGGAAAAATATTTGCATTTCCAGACTTGTGCCCCTATTTAGTTTTCTTTAATAGAAAATATATTTTTAATGAAAATAAATTTGTCATACAAGAAGTGTGTTTTGGCATCTTTGCAAAAATAATAAATATATACAGACTTTCGTGTGTGCACATGAAACCATTAAACTTAGCATATAGGACAGTGCACACTGACCCATCTATTGTGCCATCAGCCCATTTCGTGGTGCGGTTTCTTGGCTGCCACAGAGTAGGCGATGTGTTAAAGCAGAGATAAGGCCTTGAAATATAACATAAAGAAAGCCAAATTTTTAACACTTTTTTTTAACAGTTCCAGTCTTTTATAGACCATTGAACTTGTCAAACAGAACAATGCACACAGCTGTATTGTGCTGTCAGCCCATTTCGTGTCATGGTTTATCTGCCGCCACAGAGCATGTTTAAAATTAGACATTAGGCCTTGATAGTAGAGGTACTACCCTAAGGAAAGCCTAATTTTGAGCAAATACATCTCTGTTAATCCATGTGCATCCACGCTCTCGTTTTCTTTATAGTAAGATGGCATTGACGCACAAAGAAAACTATAGTATATAAAACTAGAAAATGTAATGCGTAAGCACACAGAAAATCCCTTTCTTTAGTACATGCAAAAGTCTGTATGCAAGAAAACCAATGAAAACCCCCATAGAAAATAAAAATATTTACAGATGACTGTACTATATACCAAATATAATGTTGAAAATAATGCTGTATGAACCATGTATGTTAAATATGGCCTGAAAACCTACTAAGAGTAAATTTGAGTCTGGAAAAGTATGGAATTTTGAAATGTGTAGGAACCCTGGATTTCATTTTTGGATGACCTAATCCTTTAACAAAACATGATAAAGTATTTTATAGGTGTAAAAATACTGGCAAATTTAGCCATATACATGATGTGTGCATATGTTTGTGTGTAACAGTCAGACCTTTCCCTCTGAGCATGTTCACATCCTACTATCCATTGAGTTATTATGTAAATGAGGCAGTAGGGGTCTGACCTATCAGAGTGCAATGTGTAATTGGGTTTGCAGAGTTAATGGAGTGTGGATGTGAGGCCCTGTTCAACAGCACGTTACATTCTCATTAGTGGACCCTACATCGACTGTTAACAGTCAACATACCCCACCTCCTCGAAAACTCACAAACACACATACATACTTATTTCCAATAGGCCAATCTAAATGGCAGAGCTGAGAAAAAAAAAATGCTTTAGATTTTTTTTTTTTCTTACAAATTTTGAAGCTTTCTGATAAATGGACATTGTTGAGCTGCCCAGCAGCAATCCAGAGCCAACAGATTTTCAAGAAGTATCTCATGATTGATCCTTTGACGTTCCCATTACCTGAAGTGAAAAATTACCATTGCATTGCAACCACTTTTCAAGGTTAATGTAAGCCTTAGTCCCAAAGTGTCTCTTGCACTGTAATTTAATTTTCCAAAGGATATGCTTTCCCATGCCAAGCCAACCAAATAAAACCACAGTCTAAGTATTTGATCATAGGGCATTTTATATGCAAAAATTATACAATGATATAATTTGATACAATGATACACGATACAATTATTAGCCAAAAAAAGAGGACACAACATTTTACAATAAGGTCCCAATAGTTAAAGTTCACATGAAATCAAAATTGACACCATTTCCTTTGTTACTGCATATTGCTAGTCTTGCCCACATTGCTAGTTACCACACATTGCTAGTCTAATCCACCAGGGGGAAAAGGCCTTGGTAATTTACTTCTGCTATAGAATGGCATTCCTTCTCTGATGATGTCAATTTGATGACTTTGACTAAATATATTTAACCACTCCCCTTCAACCATTAGTTTGCTTCCAGCGAGAGGTGTGCTAAAATAAACCCTCACCCTCTATTTAGTTTGAAATACATCATAATATTGAAGTCAGTAGCAACTTCCAGTTCAAACTTAAGCATTAGTTATTGTATTAACTAAAATTAACTAACAATAAAAAATGCATTTGTTGCAATATTCATTATAGTTATTCATGCAATATATGTGATTACTTAATAAAAATACAACTGTTTTATGTTAGCTCAGATCCATTAACATTAACAACGTAAATTAACAATAAGTAAGGGATAATGTATATCCAGTTGGTTGTTCTCGCAGAATAAACCCCGACAGGGTGATCAGGACCCTGACGCAAATCCCGCTTATTACACGGCTACTTGTCACATAAGTAAATAATTAGATGCTAAATATTGATTTGAGTTGAAATATTTGAACGCAAAGCTTCCGTAAAGACAGCAGCAAATTCAAACTTAATGGACATTTAAGGGAAACGGTGCAGTCAAACCATGTATTACACAACATTTCACCACAAAATAATTAAGGCAATAAAAGAATTAAGACGAAAATGTTTTAAAACCTTGCCAGTTTGTTAGTTCCCTTATAATCCATTACAGCGTACAAAACAATCGTAGCAAAATGGCAGCAGCTGGGTTTGTATGAAACGAGAGCGAAATCCGCGATACCAGGATGACACAATTAAACAATTGTACACCATTTTGAATCGAGTTTTAATATTTTATTAGCTAAACAAACGCAAAGCTTCCACCAAGATAAAAAATAATTCAAGCAAGAGTACAGTGCCAACTGCTGTTACCCGGATGAGCCTGTGTTATTAGCTTTTACAGGTTGTTATCCAGGGATAACATACCTCGGAATGTTGTGACTGACCAATCAGAATCAAGTATTCGACAGAGCTGTGTAATAACAAGGATTAAGATATGCTGTATTTTTCACTATTAGTTTTTGTCAACTAATGTAAACAAATGGAGCTTTATTGTAAAGTGTTTCCAATATTATTACTATGTAAAGTTAAACATTATGCATGAAAACATGAATACAATATTACAACTGAAAGTTGAAATCAGTGGCGCACCTCCTCACTATGATCTTGTCAGTCAGAATATTCAGTAGTCTCGCTCTTCAGCTTCTTTTCCCGCAGTGTTCTGCAGTGAGCTGATTGCACTTCTGTTATCTTCATTTACCTGGTTTCTTTTCTCTTTCTTTTCTCTTTGGTCTGTACTCACAGTTGCTGCAGTTGTGCCGATGTGGTGGGCTCATCTCAGACCTGTAACGTTCATCTGTGCTTGTCTTTTTTCTCGCAGCTATAGCGTCTGCTTTGGAAATTCCCTCAGCAGTTAAGCCCTATTTTATTTGGTCAGTTGCTATTGTCTGGCAGGAGATTCAATCAAACAGCATGAGAGGATCATTCAGGTTTAATATCTGGAGAGAAAATTCATTTCAAAGCGTGCACATTTTCAAATTGATAAATTCATTAAATTCTTGTTCCACCTCGGCAGATAATTTATGAACTATTTGGGAAGGATGTGCTGATATAAAATTCTGGCCATTATTGATTACAAGGTCATTAGTCATGCTCATTAAGACAGGTTTTAGTATTTCTAGTTCTCATACCTGAAATTAGGTTTTGTGTGTGTGTTTTCTTCAAGGTTTGCTGTGTAGAGAAAATGTTTTCTTGTGAATAGTTACAACTAAAGGTCTACAGCTGAATGCCTGCGTCTCCTTTAGCTATGACTGTATTCATGCTACGGAACAGCCTTTAGTCACTCGAAATGGTTTTTACATGCACAGCCATTCAAAGGTTTGAGGCTAGTGAGATTTTATTTTTTTAAGAAATACTTTTTTGCTCTGCAAAAATGCATTAAATTGATCATAAGTAATAGTAAAAACCTTTACATTGTTACACATTTCAAAGAAAAGGTTTTCTTTTGATCTTTCTGCTCATAAAACAATCTGAAAATTGATCTGATTTCCACAAAAAAAAAAAAAAAAAAAAATCAAGCAGCTCCACCATTTTCAACTGATATGTTTTTGTTATTTCTTGAACACCAAATTAGCATTTTCGAATGATTTCTGAAGGATCATGTGACACTGAAGTAATGGCTGTTGAAAATTCATTGCCATTATAGACTTAAATCTTAAAATATATTAAAATTTAGGGATGTAACGATTCACTGAACTCACGATGCAATTTTATCCTTTTTTTTTTAGATTTCAGAAAAATTATAAATGAAAAATGGTCCTTTTATTTTTGCTTGGACAAAATTATGCACATTTCTTTTGTGAAATTGAAACATGTAAAATAGCTAAACTAAATTGAAATTTTAAAACAAACCCCAAATTAAATAAATAAGACTTCATATATTAAAAAAAAAAAAAAAATGAATAAATCGCTTCAAAATAAACAAAGGATTTGCCGGTGCTCTTTCCATTCAAAATTAGAAGTAACCACTGCACTTTAATCATGATCAAAACAAAGATGCTGAATACATGCAGCATGAGCAGTTTTTATCTAAAACAGATTGCATAATTTGAAATTTTAAACAAAAATAGAATGGTCTGACTTTAGTTTCGTGAAACTATACTACATAAAACATCTGCACGAAACAAAAACAGCAGACGGACTGAATAAGACCCATGCTGTGTCCCAATTCACCTACTTATACTATGCCATAAAAGTATATACTCTTTTTGTGAAGGAAAGGTTCATACTTTTGAGTTTGTAGCAGAATAGTAGGCAAGCTTTGGGACATACTACTTCATCATAACGGCGTCATTAATGTTAACATTACTCATATTTTGTTTAATTAAATTTCCTACAGTATTGGAGCGAAATGAAGAGGAACGTTGATCTGCCAGTTGTGGGTCTATCATGCCGAGAACTCTGCTCATATGTTTGCATAATGATGCATTTAAAAGTTAATGACCAAATGTATCATTATAAAGTTCAAAGTGTTGCTGCAGATGAAATATAATGTGGATAACATTATTAATTTTTTTTTTCAACAGGTTAGATATTATTTATCACTCTAACCACTTTCTCTACCTCTAGTTCTAATCGATTCCTTGTCCATTGCGCAATGTGTTGTGGGCAATATTAACCGTTAGAGTATGCACAGATCTGCACTTCGAATTTCTACTGGAAGTAGGTAAACCATCCGGGTACCTTTGGAATACTCATTTCAACATACTCTGATCTGGGACATACTAATTCTAATTTTGACATACTATTACTATTTTACTATTTAGGACGGATAGTATGCGAATTGGCACACAGCAACAGATTCACTCTCTGACAGCAGGTGGCGCTGATGGAACAGCAGCAATACAGCATTTCCTTGGTTACCATTGTAAACAAAGCAGTGCTGTGCTTAAAAATAATATGTAAATTTAATATGTATTATATGGAGGCAAGATATATATATATATATATATATATATATATATATATATATATATATATATATATATATATATATATATATCTTGCCTCCATATAATACAGGATGGTGGCAGGATGTACGTAACTAAGCAACTGAGCGTCTGTTAATGACGCAGTTCTGATGAAGTAGTATGTCCCAAAGCTTGCCTACTATTCTGCTACAAACTCAAAAGTATGAACCTTTTCTTCACAAAAAGAGTACATACTTTTATATACATATATAGATATATATAATGTAAAATTTATAATTGCTGCTATTCTGAACAGGTGTTTCATGTCATAGTATTATATTTATAGCATGGATTTTAGCACAGCTGGAATGCTGTATTGACCAATCAGAAGAAAAAATGGGAACTGTTTTATCAGTTAAGCTCACCCTTCTTTGTGTCTACTGGTCTCATGTTATACTTTCTTTCGAGGCCAAACTGAACTTGTTTCAACCGCTTGTTTCAATTAGAGTCTCTGAGTCTCAGTGTAATTCAGATACGGTCCATTCATCCTCATGAGCCCTGGGAGGACATGAAAAGAAGCTGAGGACTCTAAATAATGAACAAGAGATCACTAATGAACAAGTAGAGAGAGAGGTTTGTCTGACTTCTTTGGCCATCTTAGCAAGCTAGTGAGCCGTAAGAGATGTTAGCTACAGCCTCACATCACCTTTAATCCCAATCCCTCAATACTGCTGTGCTTCCAGTTCACAAACTGCCTCCACACAGAGGTTTGGGCCTGTTTGCTATAACAAGCGAAAGGATTACAGCTTACCAAACATTTGAATTGTGTTAATGCGCTGAGGTGAGTCTTCTTGGTGTAGCCCAAATACCAAAGCGCCTTATTGGTTGAAACTTTCAAGAAGAGAAAAATACTGATGACAGTTGTTTAACATATATCCATCCCATTCAGCTCTACTTAGATTATGCTAGGAATCAGTTCGCAATTATACAACTAGCATGTCAAACAGAGAGTCATGTGCAGTTTTCCCATGAAACTGTAAAACCCAGAGTTTATTTAAAGGGGTCATATGATGTTGCTAAAAATAACATTATTTTGTGTATTTGGTGTAATGAAATGTTTAAGCAGTTAAAGGTTCAAAAAACACATTATTTTCCACATACTGTAGATTATTGTTTCTCCTCTATGCTCCGCCTTCTGAAATGCGTAATTTTTTACAAAGCTCATCGTTCTGAAAAGCGAGGTGTGCTCTGATTGGCCAGCTATCCAGTGCGTTGTGATCGGCCAAATGTTTCAAGCGTCTGACGGATATGTTATGCCCCTCAATATATACTGTTATGGCGTGTCCCGGTCAGAACACCAGCATGACAGGAAAAAAACAATAAAACCCATTACAAATGAGGCAGTTGTTGCATCCAGTGGGGACATAATTACTGATTATAATGACTTATACTGTCTTTTTACGCATTGCGTTGCATATCGCACCGGTTAACATAAAACCATGTCTGCATTTGTGATTGGAGAAATGACAAACAACAAGTGCTACTCTACACTGCTCAAAATTTGCGTTTGAATCATCAAGGGCAAATCCTTAACATACGTAAACCTACTTGCATACCATGAGTCAGAAGCACCAGACTGTCCTTGCAAAGAGTGAGGAATGGCCAGCGGCTTGAGTGAGGAACAGTATGGGGCTTGAGGGGGCCATTTTAGGTGGGCGTGGACAAGTCTTAACTTTTATAAAGAATATCTCTTTGGATTTGAGACTTTAGTCTTTGCAACTTTACAGATCTTCTATGTGCACCAAGAGCTTGTAACACTCCAAAGAGAAAGGAAAAATTGAAATCGCATCTTATGACCCCTTTAAAAGAAAATCCTTATTTGACCGTCTTTACTCTTTACTTGAGTCACTTAAATAGCAAGGCAGCCATGAGCAATTCAAAGAAAGAAAGACCCTTTCAGTGTCATTGTATAGTATAATTGAGACAAAACTTAAAGAATGACTCCAACACTGCTTAGCTCACAGTTTGTACTGCCATGGCTTTCTGTTGAATGTGACCTGTCAGTATAGATCTGACAGGAAAAGAAACCATTGATGTTCTCAAGCCGAGATGTGCTCAGCCACACTTTCTGAGCATGAAATGTGCACTGAAAGCTTTTAGCTGTTCTTTTCAACCTAAGGAGCAGAAATTAAAGGTGGCTGTTTTTAATGTAGTAATAGAAGTGTAAGACAGCGTTCTGAATATTACCCCTTTAATGTAATGTGTTACCTCAAAGTTAAATATAATATGAAAAAAGGAAATATTTAATCTATAAAATTGGATTAGCAATACATTTTTCCCTAGTTATAGGAAACTGTTCAGAGGGACAACTGCCTTGTTAATGCATAGTTTGTCAGTATGCATACACTGTCACAATTGTAATTATTTGTTTAAAGGTGCTCTGGTTTGCAAGAAAATTACAGTAGTTAAGCTTGGTAATTGGAATGCTGATCCTGCTCCATAGAGGAAAAAAATTGTTTGAAATACCTGAGCAGCGTTATGCATTGGTTCCCAACCACATTCCTGGAGCCCCCCTCCAACACTGCATGTTTTCCATATCTCCTTTATCAAACACACCTGATCATCAGCTTATTAGTAGAGATCCAAGACCTGAAATGAGTGTGTCAGACAAAGGAGAGATGCATAATGTGCAGTGTTGCAGGAACGTGGTTGAGAACCACTGTATTAGAGAACATCCCAGTGCCGCCCACCCTGTTGAGAGCGGCGTTTAGATGAATATGTAAATGCATGCATGTTTAACACACAACAGCAATGTCAGCATTGATAAAACGGTTAAGAAAACATCTAATCATGATGTGGATATTTTTGTACCAGCTCTGCAATTTGACACTCAAGTTGCGGCACGTTTGTTTATATGCAATACGTTGCTGTCACTTTCAATTAGATTTACAACTTCAGTTTCTGAAAAAAAAAAACAGCTCTCCAGTTTGTTCATGTTTTTACTCATGTCTGACCTCAACAGACTGAACGGAAGAAATGAACCAGAGAGGATTTCCATGTCAGCAAATCACCACAGACCATATTAACCTCAAAGGTGTTTACCAGCTTGGAGAAGTTACATTTCTGGAAAGTTTGCTTTGGCAAACTGTTTCAAAGTCCCAAAACAAACTCCAAATGACGTCACACCAATTCTTTCTCTGATTTTGCTTAACGTATATAGGGGCCTTAATGGTTGTCTTTCTACAAATATAAGAGACCACCTTACACTGATGATGTGTAAAATCAGTGGTAAAAACTCCAGTACTACTGCTTTTGTTAAACAAGCTATTTTTAGCACTGATCCAATATTAAATGCTTCCTCATTGTCTCTCCTGCAGTTTGTAAGTGTCTGGGCTATATTAATGTATGGACTGAAGGTTCCTGATAAATGCACAATGACCCCTCCACTCCACCTCTCCCAAGTCTCCGTGCGGAAATAAAGTGAAAAAAAGTAATGATTCCAGGCCTCGAAAATTCTTGCACAGCCTGTGGAGGGGCTCTGAGATTCCCCTGGGACAGACATACCCTTTTCTATCTGTCTGTCAGCCAGTAGAGTTGGCCAGACTCCTCTCTCTCTATCTCTCTTTCTCTCCCAAGCCTCACCCAGACCTCTAATTAAAACCCCCATCGATTTTTTTTCCCTCCTTCTTCTGCCGCCTTTCTGCTTTTCTTTGTCTGTTTATCATGTTTTTAATCGGCCCCTGGACCTGAGCTCACTGCAGGATTAGACAGTGTCTTTGACCCTAGAGTCGAAAGACCCAGACAACACCGTCCTGACACCTCCGGCCTTACCCGGCTCCCCCAGTTGGCCTCACCCAGCCTTGGGTGTCCGGCCTTGGGGAGAGATGAGAAGGGCAGAGGCTTGGCTCTATCTGATAGCACCTCTGCCCTCTCTGGTTAGGTTCACTCTCCACTCTTGAAAATAGATGCTACACAAAAGTGGAATTGATGATCTGCACTTTTTCCTGTTGCTGTTTTTTGTAGCTGGCAGTGTTTGTCTTACTGAAAGTGTTTTAGTGCCTTGGATTTCCGCACTAAGCAACAAAAAGGCTGCTACAGCGATAATACCATGGTTAAGGGGAATAATTTGGCACAACATGGTGTAAAATTGCTAACTACTTATTTACTAAAATGACCAAAATTACTAACTTTGAGGAAATCACTGTACTACACAGTCTTGAGTGGCTTATTTTCTTTACAAAAAAAAAAAAGAAAGGGTGGGGGGTAGAACTTTAATAGACCACTTTAGACATTCCGCTGATTATAAGTAACTTTGCAACTACATGTCAACTACCATTCATTCGAGTATTAGCAGAATTCAAACTTATATTATGTTCTTGCTTATGTTCTTCATTCATTAAATGCATGTCTTGAATGAATGGGCTTTGCATAGCTCAAATTCACTGAAAATATCAAAACATTAGTGTATACTGTGTACTGAATCAATACACTGTTGTTAAGCGCCAGTGAGCAATAAAGCATGGTTTAAACCTTTACAGCAAATGCTGGTGCACCATCCCAGTAGAAAAGTGCAGAGTCAAAAGTTAGCTCGCCACCATTGCTCCGTCAGCCCTGGTGCATTGCTTGTGTCACATGTGTATGTGTGCAGATACGTCTGCCTGTGTACCTGAGATGAGTCTCATTCTCTGATAAACTGTAAATCATATATTCTTTGAGGAATTTGTTTTTCACAGTAAAGTTTTATTTTTTTCTGCTCAACGTATTACAGAATGTCTATATTTGCTTCTCATTCTTTTTCAAATGTAATCCATACACTTAACCTTGCATACCTCTATCATACCATCATACCTCTGTGTATCTGAATAAAATAAAAAAATAAAAAACATAAACCGCTTGACTATTTTTTCTGCCTTTCTTTCATAGATAACAGCAATAATTATTTTATAGCATTAGAAATAGCCTACTACTGTAACTAAAGAGCTTTCGCATATTGGAGGACTAACCAATACAGATAGCTAAAAAATGGTAATTACCAATTAATTTTGGTAATTACTAATACTGTTAGTTTAGAGCAGCAGTGGCACAAACCTTACAAAATTGGTAAACCTTACATAAATTTGTTTTAATAAATGTGTTAATCACTGTAGGCAATATAGTTTAAATCTCTAGATCAAAAATGAAAATAATACAGATAATTAGGACGAATAAAATCACAGTGAAGTTCTGCAGGAACACTTTGATCACAGGCAGTCTCCTCTTACTGTCATTTCTTTATCCTGTGAAAGCGTCTGACATGTATATTCACACAATTACACGCTGCTGTCCCTTCAGTTTCTAGTACTCTCATAAATTACTCACACTGCATGTTGATGTTTAAACATATATTTAATGTTCAACACCAGATATTTCAGCACAGTCAATGTTTTTGCTCTGAATAGTGTCTCCCTCTCTACTGTGTTCCGTCTGTTTAATGTGTGTGCCTGCCGCGCTGGCGCTCTTTCAGTAAAGATTTCAACTTAACGCAGACTGTCAGGACAGGTCTTTATGCAAAAATGGAAAGGCTCGCATGAATTTGTGACATTTACAGATAAGGATATGAACGTTAAATGAAAGTTTTTTGCGCTGAGGATGCACACACGTATCTGTAAAAGCGACTGACAGGGCAAGCCATTATGCTAATGCATCATCTTGAAAATTAAAATAAAGATTTCTCATGTTTTGGGCAGCCTGTATTACATACTTTTTCTGCAAGAGCTCATTCTGTTTCCTCCACTATTATTAGATGCATTTTTGTCTAGAAATGTGTTATTCAGTGCTGTAATTTGATGCGACTGGCTGAAGTTGGACGTGCACTGTGGGCAGACCAACTAATCGATAATGAGATTCGTTGTCCATGATTTTCATTATCGATAATTATCGATTTTATCTATTAGTTGTTGCAGCCCTACTGATTTACTAAATTTACTAAAGACACACAGTGAAAAATTAGCAATGAAAAGGCATGAACAGGGTTTTTTTTTTTTTTTTTTGACCTTCTGCAAATGCATTTGTGGCAGACAGTTTACTGGTAATTGCAATATAATTTAATGCCCATAAAGTGCAT
The DNA here is from genome assembly GCF_018340385.1 of Cyprinus carpio. Lineage (NCBI taxonomy): Eukaryota > Metazoa > Chordata > Actinopteri > Cypriniformes > Cyprinidae > Cyprinus > Cyprinus carpio. Next base: position 2,127,496 of record NC_056587.1, read on the forward strand.
GTCTTAACCCATTTTGCGCTTGACATGGCTGCGATAGTTGCTAATTTGTGCTACTCTCTAGATTGTGTTTGTCATTATGGAAATGATATGGGTGTGTCTGTGTTCTTTAATTTGTTTGTTGTCAGTCGATCACCTGCAGAACTTTCCACTCCAATCTGTGCTTTCGTGGGATTGCTTTTTCACGCTTATTTGCCCTGTTTAGTAAATTTGGCTCTTAAACTGCTTTTTTAGTAAAAATATAATTATTTTACTGTCACTGATTACTTTGTAATGAATTATGCCCAGTGCTGCCCTAAGTTAATATATTATCTCTCCTTCCAAGTGGCTGTAGAATTGTTTGCTCAATTTGTCATCCACCCACGCTAATCATTTAGAACAGTGGTTCTCAACCCTTTTGTCTGAGACGATATTCAAAAGCCCTCCTAACTAAGCTGATACATAGCTGATATGTACCTCTTTTGTGATAAATCACATCAAACTCAGAAAAAAGTTGTCTTTTTAATTTGGTACATATTTTTTGTGTGTGTGTGTTCTTTTATAATTTTAAATAAGATTATCTTAATATAATGGAATGTAAATAATTTGAAGACTTACTGGGGCCTGCCTGGAAGTTTTCCGAGGCCCCCTTGTGGGCCACAAAAGTTTTTTTTTTTTTTTTCTCTGATATTGATTTATATATTTTGAGTTTTTTTATATAAGAGTTTTTTTGTTGTTCTTTTTTTTTCAGGTGCACCAGAATAACACAGTCGGCAGCACGATGCAGAATGCCATGGCTCTCCTCTGCAATCTGATTGGACAGAAGGGCACAGACCTCCGACCATTCTACCAGCAAGGTGCAGTGCATCTGAACGTCACTTGCTTTGATATATCGGCCCTCCGGTTTATAGTCTGTCTCTGAACCAGAAAACACAAACCCACACGCTCTTTTCACCCAGACACTGCCACGCACATGAAAAGGGCCTGCATTCAGAGAGCTGCCCTTGTTTTGGAGTGTTTTCTTTCCATTACCAGACCCTTATTGCTCTCATCTCGCCGTCTGACTCTCGTGTGTGGAGGGGGAGGGCATTCAGCTGCCCTTTTTAAGAGCTTCCACCTGATACTGCTGCTTTTATCAGTGTGGACTCTTGTGTGACGGCTCTGTAGCCCACATCTACTTAGTGTCCCACCCCTCTAGCCCTCACATAACCCACTGTCCGGGCTTGGGCATCTGCAAAAGCCTCCCGTCTCCTTCTGTTTTCATCTGATGCTATCTACCCAGCTACTCAACTCAACTCAACTTTGATTTATAAAGCACTTTCAAAACCATAAGAATGGACCAAAGTGCTGAACAGAGATAATTAAAACTTAAAAATAAAAAAAAACATTACAAACATACAAAACCAACACAGCATGACACCAATTTAAATCGTACAGTGAAATCACTCACATTAAACAGAGCCACTTAAACGTCAAAAGCCTGATGAAATAAATAAATCTTTGAGTTCCTTTTAACAATGTCTACATTTGACACTAGCTACTGGACAGCCTCTCACTCATTCTCTCATCTGCACATGTTGCTGTCTGTTGCCTCTCTGTTCATGCCCATGCAAGGCTGTTTTTTCCCCCAGTCTGCCGTGTGAATGCCCAGTCTCACCTTGATGCTTCCAGCTCCCTGTGCTGAATTATTGAGTAATGGATTCCTATAGCCGTACTCATGTTGACAGTTTTGGACCTGCATGCCTGTTCATTGCCACATTGCCGTCCGATAGGGTGAGATGGACACTGAGGTGTGTGTGTGTGTGTGTGTGTGTGTGTGATGTGTTTGTTTTTTACAAAAGGAGATGAGTCAGATACACACACACTCTCCACATTCAACACACTGTGGAAAAAAGAGCGTTGTTTCGCACTTTCAGTTTGTACACACGGTTGTAGAGAAGAGATTCACATTGACTGCATTAAGTAACACGTTATTGGCGCACATTATAGGAAGGGAGCAGTGGCTGAGCGGGTAACCATGATTTTACAGGTTCTACATCCTTGTTGATCCTTTTACAAAATGGCTTTCAACCAATCAGGTTTTAAGGTTAGAATTGCATACATATATATTTAAAGAGATGGTCCACCCAAAAAGGATAATTCTGTAATTTACTCTCATGTTGTTCCAATGGAAAGCAAAGGGAACTGAAACGGTTTAGTTATCAACATTATTCATGTGGTTATCAAGAGAGTCAATCATCCAGGTTTAAAGCCATTAAGAACTCTCTCATCATGTCAATATCATCATATGTTGCAAGGAATGAGGTCTGCCATGTAAAACATCAGCCATTCATTCATGGGGGTGGGGGGGTACACGCACACACACACAAACACACACATTCCAAGCCATCCAGATAAGTAGATGCCTGTAATGGCTTCTTTTCTGGTAGATCTGTGCACACTTCCCCATATCACAACAACCCCTCATGGACTTCTTCATTTGTCTAAGCTGACTTTTTTGTTTTTTTTACAGCACAGGGTCATCTACAAGCCATCTCATATAGCCACAATCATTATCAGCACTCCTTCTTTTGTAAAGCTCTGACCCAGCACTAAATATAACCTCTACAATTAGTATTATCTTGCTAATGCCAGCCCCCTCAGCGCTGTTCTGCTCTAGAAGGGGGGAAATGCTGTAATTGGTTCTTTTAGGTGTGAGCAAGAGATCATGGGCACGGGACGCAGACACAAGAAGTGAAGGAGGGAGTAAGAGCATTGTGGTGGAGTTGAAAGTTGATTGAGAAGGGGAGAGAGTGAGAAAAACGAGATGGGTTTTATAATTGGTGAGATTTGTTGAGGTGAAAGATAACAGATGGAGAAGGAGTAAGCAAGAGGAAGAAAACCAGACAGAGAGGCTCTGGAAAACAAGATAGTTCAGTGTTCGGAAACTACTTTGAAACTGTTGCTTGCCAAGTTAGTCTTAATTTAAAGTAGTTAGTTACTTACAAAAAGTAGCATACTATACTGTTTCAGTTAATAGTGATTACTTTCTTCTGCTAAACATTAAAAGAAGATATTTTGAAGAATGTTGATAAGCAAACAGTTTTGGTTCCCTTTGACTTCTGTTGTATTTTTATTTTTTATTTTTTTGTCCATACAATGGAAATAAATGGGAACCGAAACTGTAGTTTAAAAGATTCCTTTAAAATATCTTCTTTTGTGTTCCACAGTTGAAAGAAAGACATACAGGTTTGGAACGACATGAGAAAGTAAATGATGACAGAGATTTTCAGTTTTGGGTGGGCTATCCCTTTAGGATCTACAATATATAAATGCATTTGTCAACTATCCAATTATATTTTTTATTTTATTCACCTTATTTTTCAATGTGGAAGTAAGCTGTTTTCTGTGAATCTGCATGACCTCTGTTTCATTAGCTGTTATAGGGAAATAACAAGAAGAATATCAAATGGTAAAACTGTATGAGCTGCAAACCAGTGTGTTATAATTAAGACAATACATTAAAATAATGTGGTAAAAAAAAAATAGAAAGAATACCAGTTTGCCGTTTTAAAAGGCATAATGAGCAGCTTTGTACAGGTAAAAATAAATAGAAGTGAATTGCACCGGAAGCCAGACATATTGAATTGACAAATTTACAAAAAAGCTGTTCCAACGTGAAAAATAAGGTGGATAAGAGTGTTTTTTTTTTTTTTACAGGCACCATAACAGTGGCTTCTGATCTAGTTCTAAAGCATCAAAGGTTTCCACAAATGCACGCTGTCATTTACCATTGCACGCAACAAAATTATACATGTTTTTGTAAGCTCACAGTGCATAACACAAATACATACATATCCTGTGACTGCTATTTAATGCACAAATAATGTGTTGTTTGCATGTGTTTGCATACACTCTTAAAAAATAAAGGTTGCAATTATGGTTTTTCACAGTGAACCATTTTTATTCTCCTGAAAGAATGTTTCAGTGATCAGTTAGTCTGAAGAACATTTTAATAATCTAAAGAAGATTTTTCCACTATAAAGAACCTTTTGTGCAGTAGAACGGGTCCGTGGATGTTAAAGGTTCTTCACAGAACCATCAATGGCGATAAAGAATGTTTATTTGTTAAGATTGTAACATCTGAGATTATTATTTTAGTGTTGATCAATCTTGTTTTTAAATCAGTGATGAAGCTATTTCATATGAATGTGTGAGGCTTCTGATCCATTAGCTGCTATGGGTAAATAACTAGAAGAACAACAAAATAGTAAACAGTAAAACTATTCGTGTTGCAAACTAGTGTGTTTATGATAACAATAATAGATTCAAATAATTTGATAAAAGATACCAGTTTGCATAACAGACCTTTTTTGTGCAGCTAAAATAACTGAAAGCAGATGACCGCACATTCAAGGTAAAAATGGTTACATCAAGGAGCTCTGAGGGTGCTTGCACTCACAGTATGAATGGATTGTGTTTGTGTTGGAGACTATGCATCTATGGAAGACAATTTATGCCACACAGAAACTCTTACAAAGCAAAAACAAACACACACTCACAATCTATGAATGCATCTCTCAACTACTGTACACAGCTTTAAATGTCATGCGGTTGTAAATAATTAAGTGAAGTGTTTTCTCAATTGATAGGGAAATGCTGTCTCAAGAGAGACCGATGTGTTACCATACTTTATTGTATCCTGTCATGTTTATGCAATGACTGTTAAACCTAGAAAACAAAAATAGTGCAAAAAGCTGAAAATTGTCCAGTTTTGTCCTTCAGTTAAAACGAACAATTGCTAACATGTTCTTCAATTAAATGTAGTGTAATGTTTCAGGTAACACTTTACAATAAGGTTGTTTGGTTAAAATTAGTTAGCATGAACTAAAAATGAAAAACACATTAACACTTTACATTTAGGAAGAGTTTTCTTCAATAAACTCCTAATTTGCTGCTTATTCATAGTAAGTAAGGTAGTTGTTGTAGTAGGAATGTTAAAGGGATACTTTAATGAAAATTTTGTCATTAATCACTTACCCTCATGTCGTTCCAAACCCGTAAAAGCTTCATTTGTCTTTGGAACACAATTTAAGATATTTTGGATGAAAACCTGGAGGCTTGAGACTGTCCCATAGAATGGGACAGTAAATAGTAAATAGCAGTGTCAAGGTCCATAAAAGGTATGAAAGTCTGAAAGTCGTTGTCAGAATACTCCATCCACCATCAGATGTGCAATCTGGGTTATATGAAGCGGCGGGAACAGTTTTTGTAAGTGAAGAAAACAAAAATAGCGACTTTATTCAATAATTCCTTTGTCAACGGTCTCCTCTGTGTCTCTCCATATCACCGTATGCTGTGTATGCTCTTTTGTGTCATCCGAGCCACAAAGATGCGCTGTTTCTACATGTATTTAGCTTTGATTTGAAATAAAACAGCATTTTATTTGACAAAGGACAAAGGAATTATTGGAAAAAGTCATTATTTTTGTTTTCTACGCTTACAAAAAGTATTACTGTCGCTTCATATAACCCAGATTGCACATCTGATGGCAGATGGAGTTTTCTGACGATGACTTTCATATCTTCTATGGACCTTGACACTGTTATTTACTTGGCAGTCTATGGGACAGTCACAGGCCTCCCGGTTTTCATCCAAAATATCTTAAATTGTGTTCCAAAGACGAATAGAGCTTTTACGGGTTTGGAACGACATGGGGGTAAGGGTTTAATGACAAAAATTTCATTTTGGGGTGGAGTATCCCTTTAAGGTATTGGGTACGGTTAAGGGATCTAGAATGTGGTCATGCAGAATAAGACATTAAAGAGGAATTTTCTCTTAAAATGTGAACTGCTGACTTGTTTGTTTTTGCTTTGCTCGTGGAGGTGGAAAAACATCCATATCCTAGAGTCATATTTGCATGACTCATTTTACTGGAAGTAATAGCAATAAATTTGGTACCAAAAGAAAGTAAGTTATATAAATGTAACTGTGTAGCTGTAAGCATTAATATTCAGTATATGGCGAGAGGCTCTCTGTGTTTGAGGCAGCTCTTTTAAGACCTGCGTATGCGTTTCAGTTCAATATATTTACATACAAATTTCAGAAGTAATTTTTGCACCGTGTGCATTTATGATAATTCACCTAAATTGTGAACGTTCCAGGCTCCAGTTCCAGTTTTATCTGTAATTCCCCTGTATTAAAGGTGACAGCCTTGGATGTGTTTTCTTCGTTCAGCAGTGGATTTGTATTGTTGATGGCATTGCCGTTGTATTCATCTTGCATAATTTGTCAAGCAGCGAATTACATGCGTGGGTCCTTCACCTCAGATAACTGCAGTGCTAATCTCAGATAAACAGCGTGATAGCCTCAGGTCTTACTCAACTCCTCCTGATTATTACTGCTGGGACTGGAAGACTCAACACACACACACACACACACTTGCTTTCTCAGGCCTTCCCAATACACTGGAACTGGAAATGGTCTGTGTTCCAAGTGGGCACTTCACCTTTTAGTGTTGTTTGTGTTGAGTTTATAGTCCCCAGGGTGCAGCAATGCAGTCAATTATTGATAGTATTGATAGAATTGCATTTAGTGTTGAGTGTTGTGCTTTGTTCTTTATAGAGCAGTATGTCTTTGTGTTTGAATGTATTGATCACCTGATAAAAGGTGTGTTCAGTAGGCATGTGATGATATCAAATATCGAATCCTAGCTATCCTAGCTAGCTAAGTGCAGTTCTTGCAAAAAAAATTTCAAGAAGCTCTTAAATATATGAAGAACATAATTTTTTTCTCTTTCTTAAGAAGGAAATAACAGTTTTTATCTGATTGAACAAATGGTGGTTCTTGCTGAAAACACACTGATAAACTCAGCAAAGAACACTTCAAGGAATTTTTTTTTTTTTTTTTTTATAATTGTACTGCAGAATCAGGTCATTAGGGATGCATCAATACCACTTTTTCCAAAATGAGTATGATACTAATACTTTTATTTCTGATAGTTGCCAATACAGATACCTATATTTTCATTGCATTTGTAATTTTTTACAAATATTGGGTACCGAAACCAACCAACCAAAAATAAATAAATAATAATAAATGTAATTGTGTGTGTGTGTGTGTGTGTGTGTGTGTGTGTGTGTGTGTGTGTGTGTGTGTGTGTGTGTGTGTGTGTGTGTGTGTGTGTGTGTGTGTGTTTGTGTGTGTATACATATATACATATACAGGTGCATCTCAATAAATTAGAATGTCATGGAAAAGTTCATTTATTTCAGTAATTCAATTCAAATTGTGAAACTCGTGTATTAAATAAATTCAATGCACACAGACTGAAGCAGTTTAAGTCTTTGGTTCTTGTAATTGTGATGATTTTGGCTCACATTTAACAAAAAACCCCAATCTCAACAAATTAGAATACTTCATAAGACCAATGAAAAAAAAACAAACACAAAAAAAAAAAAAAAAAACATTTTTAGTGAATTGTTGGCCTTCTGGAAAGTATGTTCATTTACTGTACATGTACTCAATACTTGGTAGGGGCTCCTTTTGCTTTAATTAGTGCCTTAATTTGGCGTGGCATGGAGGTGATCAGTTTGTGGCACTGCTGCGGTGGTATGGAAGCCCAGGAACTTTGACAGTGGCCTTCAGCTCATCTGCATTTTTTGGTCTCGTTTCTCATTTTCCTCTTGACAATACCCCATAGATTCTCTATGGGGTTCAGGTCTGGTGAGTTTGCTGGCCAGTCAAGCACACCAACACCACCATTTAACCAACTTTTGGTGCTTTTGGCAGTGTGGGCAGGTGCCAAATCCTGCTGGAAAATGAAATCAGCATCTTCAAAAAGCTGGTCAGCAGAAGGAAGCATGAAGAGCTCCAAAATTTCTTGGTAAACGGGTGCAGTGACTTTGGTTTTCAAAAAACACAGTGGACCAACACCAGCAGATGACATTGCACCCCAAATTATCACAGAATGTGGAAACTTAACACTGGACTTCAAGCAACTTGGGCTATGAGCTTCTCCACCCTTCCACCAGACTCTAGGACCTTGGTTTCCAAATGAAATACAAAACTTACTCTCATCTGAAAAGAGGACTTTTGACCACTGGGCAACAGTCCAGTTCTTCTTCTCCTTAGCCCAGGTAAGACACCTCTGATGTTGTCTGTGGTTCAGGAGTGGCTTAACAAAAGGAATACGACAACTGTAGCCAAATTCCTTCACACGTCTGTGTGTGGTGGCTCTTTATGCCTTGACCCCAGCCTCAGTCCATTCCTTGTGAAGTTCACTCAAATTCTTGAATAGATTTTGCTTGAAAATCCTTATAAGGCTGCGGTTCTCTCGGTTGGTTGTGCATCTTTTTCTTCCACACGTTTTCCTTCCACTCAACTTTCTGTTAACATGCTTGGATACAGCACTCTGTGAACAGTCTTCTTTGGCAGTGAATGTTTGTGGCTTACCCTCCTTGTGAAGGTGTCAATGATTGTCTTCTGGACAACTGTCAGATCAGCGGTCTTCCCCATGATTGTGTAGCCTAGTGAACCAAACTGAGAGACCATTTTGAAGGCTAAGGAAACCTTTGCATGTGTTTTGAGTTGATTAGGTGATTGGCATGTCACCATATTCTAATTTGTTGAGATTGGGTTTTTGTTAAATGCGAGCCAAAATCATCACAATTAAAAGAACCAAAGACTTAAACTACTTCAGTCTGTGTGCATTGAATTTATTTAATACACGAGTTTGACAATTTGAGTTGAATTACTGTAATAAATTAACTTTTCCATGACATTCTAATTTATTGAGATGCACCTGTGTGTGTGTGTGTGTATATATATATATATATATATATATATATATGGTGTGTTCATGGTGTGTGTGTTCACTGCTGTGTGTGTACACTTTGGATGGGTTAAATGCAGAGCACGAATTCTGAGTCTGGGTCACCATACTTGGCTGTATGTACCATGAAGTAACATTAGTAACTTGTGCATTGTTTTACTTACTTGCTTTTGACATATTTGACCGTACTACAACTCAGCGTGCTTTGCTTATCAGCTCGCACACATAGGCTATACAGGCTGATATAATATTGAATATTTAACATTAATTACATTCATGTACTTCTTAGACATTCTTTATATCTAACAACTTCATTTCTTTCTCCATTGTTTCTTTGTCTGGGTGCAGCACTGTTCACACTTTTGATATCAGTCCATGAGTAGGAGTGCAGTTTCAGGCCTGATACCGATATCGCTATCTGTGCATTGTTAATAATCTTGATAAGTGCACACACTATTTTTGCATGCTGCTACAGAAAATTCGTCCTGTTTATGAGCACATTCGTGCCAAATGCTACCAAAGATGATGATGTATTTAAAGGCTAAAATTAAAAACAAGCTCCCTATCTGATTCATTTTTTGTTGTTACTGAATTTTGAATTCAGGGAAGTAGTGTCACACATAATCATAACATATAATTGTTAACATTATCAATCATTGTTGTCACTTCAGAAAACTTGTATAAGTCCTTAGTTATAGTCCTACTATGTAGCTAGTATGTTGTAATGCTTAATCATAACAGTTAATTTGAAATAACCCAATAAATCCATTAAATCTTTCTTAAGAAATTATTTAAAATGATCCTTTTCAAGAATTTGAATTTTTCTTGTTTTGTCTGATCTTAAGAGAAAAGGTAAGCACATTACACATAATTTTATTTTTTATAATGTTTTGTGATTAATTTTTTTTTATTTTTTTTGTATTATGTATTATTTTACAAGGTATAGATGCTCTTGTCCAGAAATACGAACTAAAAAACTCTCAATGAAGTGGAGAAATTTTGTTCAGTCAGATGTTTTCTAGAGCAAGAATGTTACCTCCTCCCTAAATTATAAATACCACATGCACCAACATAAATTAAAAGATGTTCAAACTACACATTATCTTTATTAAAATGTAAATGGTTATTATGACAGAAATGTTACAGTTTCATATAAAATCTAATAAGGAAAATCAGGTAAACTTTTTTTTTTATATCTGTGGCTGTGAAGTATGGCTTCATTGTGATGTAAACTAGTTATGTTTTAAAAAGGCACAAGCCCTTCCACCCTGGCTTCCTGTTTTCAATGGGAAATACTTGAAGAAAAGAAATGACTTTTTTATGTTTTGCATTTCAGACTTATATTGTAAAAGAATGTTCATAATACTATAAAGGAGCAAGTACTATTTTGTGCTTTGCACTATGTATTTGTATTGTACAGTGCATTTAACGTAGAAGCCCAAGGTCTACTATTCATGCTGCTCCCCTGAATTAATTTTAAAAGAACTTTTACCCAGTATAGTATAGTGGAGTTAAGTAAAAATTATGTTCCATTTCCTTTTTTGTCATCATTGAATTTAAGTAACCGTTAAAGGTTTAAATGAGAAGACTTCAGTTTATCTCTTTACTTCTGCTCTTTGCAAGTGTATAACACTGTAGTTTATGTTAGACTGCATTTGGACCTAAATCATGTGGCTTTGGATTGAAGCAGAATGTTTTAATGAAATGAAAACTTGAAAACAATGAAACCAACCATCGCAGCTATATGGATATTGAGTAACACTTTAGTTGTGCAACATATTACAAAACTATTGAAAAATTGAAAATGGTTTTATTAAATATACACTACTTCAGTGTAACATGATCCTTCATAAATCATTCTAATATGCTGATTTGGTGCTCAATAAACTTTTTTATTTTTATTTTAATTATATCTTACGTTAGATGTATTGTGTTTGTGTCCATCAGATGGACAGTCAGAGCCGATGGATGTATAGAAGAATGATTTTGTTTGTGTCTACCTCTCTTCTCAGGTGTGATTGAGTTGGTGTGTAATGTCTTTGTGGAAGTCACTGGTGTGTATCTGGTGAGAGAAATGCACTCAGGGCTGAAGAGCTGCTCTTCTCTGCTCCTGTGTCTGCTGGACATCATCCACTGCCTGCTCAAAAACCTTTCGTCTGTAGTCCGACTGGCCTTGCAGGTAACATTCTCTCTATTTCAGTTTTGATATACTGCCAAATGTACAAATGATTGTACATTTTGTATAGTCAAAGTATTTGCTGATTTGTTGATACTTAGAAAATATTGCAAAGACAAACTTTGTGCAAAACAATTGACCTAATGTAAATAAAAATAGAAATAGATAGAATATATAGAGTTTATGTATAATTAATAATAATCTAGTGAAAGAGTGTTTTCCCCGATCTGTGTATTATGTTAATCCTCTGTCTGGTTATAGTGTGGACAACACTTTTCTAGTTGTGTCTTAAACGATGTACCATCTGTGTGTATTTACTGTATACTATGCACTGTGTACTCTGCTTTCTAGTCCAATAGAATAGAGTAAATAGTGGACAGTATACAGTAAAAATACTGCTGGGCAACTCTGGCCCTACAGATCCACTTTCCTGTTATATGGAGATTATAGCCATATTGTTTTCAAGAACGTGCACTTTGAAACCCGCTTTTAAAAGTTTGCATTTTCATGCCCCCAAAACACTGGTGTTGTGTAAATGTACAACCAAAACACATAAAAAAGTTTGCCATTTTTGGTTGTGTAAACGCCCCCCCTTAGAAGGATAGTTTGTGTCCAACATTCCACACTTCTAGTGCACTTCATAGAATATATTTACACACTATTTATATACAAAATCTAGAATTTTAAAATAAATAAGTTATTTTTCTAAAGACACTCAAACTGCTGTAAAGTATATTTTACTCTACACAAGTATTCATGTGTATAGTATGAATAAAGTATTATCAAGCATGTGTATTATGAATGCAATTTAATGTACTATAGCTCATCTGCCGCCATGCTGGCATTGTCATGTGAGATATAGAGTGAGTTGTGTCATTTCATTGTCATTCACGGCTACTCTACTATCTACTCTACTAAAAATCACAGGATGCCAGGTCAGTTTGAACCCTTTATGCGTTCTAGAGTTAAAGGTCCATTGAAGTGCCTTGAAACACGCAGCGTTATGCTGTGTGGTGACGTAATTTCAACTGAAACAGGAACTCGGGGCGGGACATATCAAGCAGCCCCGCCCCCTTTTAAATAGCCAATAGCTTTTTGTTTGTGTCACAGCTTGGGCCAGAGCCTTTGAGCTCGGTAAAGCAGCATTTGACAGATTATGACAGCCACAGTCTAATAGATTAGGCCTTTAGATTCAATATAAAACTGTTACTAAAGCAAAACAGTGATTATAATGATGCTGAGGATGTGTCGTTTGAAAATTGTGTAATTTATGTTGGTGCAGGGGCACTGGTGTTATCTCTTCTTCTCCTAATCTGATCCAAATAGCTATAAAATATAGCATTCTGTGTAGAATTCAAATGGGTCTGATGCATTTTGTGGTATGTGTGACTCGCACAAATGATCCACTCTGTGATATCTTGTCTCTGGACCGGAGCAAACTGTGCGCGCAGCAGCGGTTCCCGTACACAATACAATGTGGAACCAGTCTTCTTTCGACCTAATGGAAAGCATATTTACACTGTCAGAATCATTCCTTATTCCCCATATAATGCACTGAGTGCCATTCAGCATACAAAAAATACTAATTCTGTAAATTGAATTGTCCTATTTCAGCTATATTTTGTTCTTCTATTTATAGTGTAGGGGACGGGACATTTGATTGGACAAAGTTGGATAAGAAGTAGGGGTGCTCCAATCAGGATTTTTGAGGCCGATCACAGAAAACAGTATCAGCTGATCCGATTACCAATACCAACCTTTTTAAAGCCTTCTTTTTATCATGTAAAATTATTTATAGTTATGATCCAATCAAGATTTTTTTTTTTTTTTTTTTTTTTTTTTTTGACATTTATTTAGGGCCTGAATTTCATTTAAAAAAAAAAAAAAATCCTCTCTTAATATATATTTATCTCACCTAAATGTTTGATAATGCACAGTATTTTTGTTTTTACAATCTTGTAATAGTTGCACAATAGCTTACACATCACAAACCTGATTTTGTGAGCTATGTGAGGTTCGCACATACTCTGTTTGCAGTGTGTATGCAGTCCATGTGTGGTACAGAAGCAGCATGTACTGTGCTTTCACACTGCAGAATGCTCCTGATCTGTGGCTGTTTACCACAAACACAACTTTTATCTATTATTTTGATTTGACTGTTACTTAAAATGCATTTTCAACATTGTGATTCTTTTATTTTTACACAGTACAGTAAAATAAATTTACTCAATTATTCAATGCTTTTTACTTTTGCATTTACTTCTAGATTAATTTATTGTTGCTAAAGCAAAAAATTTAAACTACTTTTCTTACGTTAACACAAACATTCTAAATTAAAGGGGTCAAATGGTGCAATTTCAAGTTTTCCTTTCTCTTTGGACTGTTAAAAGCTGTTCGTGAATAGATAAGATTCCTAAAGTTGCAAAGACTTAAGTCTCAAACCCAAAGAGATATTCTTTATAATCGTCCATGGCCTCCTAAAACGGCTATTCAAACACGCCCCCACATGTCTACATCACGATGTGGGAAGATTTGCATAACGCCGCCCAAATGTTCACGTAAAGAAAGAAGGCGTAACTTTATTGTTGCTGCCACCGCCCGCCACCATGTTGTAAAGATCCTGGGAGAGGAGAGTAGACTACAATGCTGTCTGTTCTCACTCACAATCTGTAAGTACGTTTACATATGTAAAGGATTTGCCACTGATGATTCAAATGCTAATTTTGAGCAGTGTAGAGTAGCACTTGTTGTTTGACGTTTCTCCGATCACAAATGCAGACATGGTTTTATGTTTATGTGGCGCAATACAACGCATCACGTAAAAATACAGTATAAGTCATTATAATCCCTAATTATGTCCCCACTGGATGCAACAAATGCCTCATTTATAATGGGTTTTAATGTTTTTGTCGTTGCACAGGGCATGACAGCTTGAGATATTTAGCCAATCACAACGTGCTGGATAGCTGGCCAATCAGAGCACACCTCGCTTTTCAGATCGATGAGCTTTGTAAAAATCAGCACATTTCAGAAGGTGGGGCATAGAGGAGAAACAATAATGTACAGTATGTGGAAAATGATGTGTTTTTTTGAACCTTAAATCACATAAACACATTTCATTACACCAAATACACAAAATAATCACCCTAACAGTCAGCTCTACTGGCTTTTCTTTTGCCTTTAAATCTTTATTACAAGCAGTCCTGTGGTTCATAAAGAACTTTAATTAAGAACTTTAAGAACTTTAAAATTGTTGCCTTGTTTATCTAAAAGTGCTCTTTTCCTTTAAACCTAGCCAAAAATCCATAAACCATGTTGACTGTGAAACACAGTAGATTTAATTATATGCATTTATGGTGTAATTACTACATTTTTGTGTCTGCATGTTCATATTTACTGCAAACAATGTGCTGTTACTTTAATTCAGTGTGTGCAGTGCAGCAAAAATAGACTCAGTGCGGAAACAATCTCTGCACTGCTGCAGACGCACCGCTACTAAACGCAACGGTGTGTGCAGTGTGAATGCTTTAATCCGTTAACATGAGCATGGAAAAAATATGCACCACTTACGCACTGCAAACAAAGTAATGTGAACCTGGCATTGTGTGTGTGCTCTGCGACTGTCTCCAGGAGATTGCACGGCCTTTAGGAAAGCGCACGAGCGTTGAATGGTTTAAACACTGGCAAGAATTAAAAAGAAAAAATGCAATTTATAATCTTTATTGATGATGCGACACTGCCTTGATAGTGCAAGTGAAAATTTCCTGTGTCAACTGTGCAGCGTGCAGCTTACTTATAGTGCAGACGCAATGTGATTTGAAGCCATTTGCATTTTGAGAGAAAGAGAGCGCTTACTGATTCACTCACGCTGTTTGTGAAATTGTTTCATAGAAACTTTTTCGAATTACTTTATAAGTTATTTAATAAAGAAATATGAATTGTACCTCACCTAAAGCATTATAATTATTTCTCTCGTGCCGGACAGAGACTGAGACGGTGCTGCTGCATGTCGAACCAAACCACTACAAAAACAACAAAACACACAGCGTCTCCACAACATGGCGGTCGGCGGAAACAGCGAGAATAAAAGTTATGCCTTCTTTCTTTGCGTGAACATTTGGGTGGCGTTATCAAATCTTCCCACATCATGACGTAGACATGTGAGGGTGTGAAAGGTTGGAGTGGTTGACTCATAAATTTTATAAAGAATATATCTTTGGATTTGAGACTTTAATCTTTGCAACTTCACAGATCTTCTTTATGCACCAAGACCTTGTAACACTCCAAAGAGAAAGAAAAAATTTAAATCACATCATATTAAGCTGCAACATTCATTTCACTGTCCTGAGAAAGGTGTTTTGTTCTTTTGCTGCTATTTTTTATTCCGCATTCACTTTCAGTGTGCATTGATTTAATAAGGCTGTAGGTTTCTCCCTGTTACGTGTCCATTCATTTTTTTCGTTTTTTAACCATGGCGAAAAAAAACGATTGTTGTATTTTTAAATGCTATGTTGAAAAACAAAATTGAAATTAGAACTGTACATACAAAATCCTACCAGAAGAAGTAAAATATTGACTTTTCATATGGTTGTTTGTGACTTTTTGCACCTTTAATAAACATTTTCAAAATGCACAAATTATTATAGAAAATGTTGATTTTACAAATTAGAAGTAATGCTTTTCCTGCACGTTCAGTTGAGAACTAGAGCTGTCTTTGAAACAATGCAGAGGCCTACTTTAAAATATGATTTTAAAAAAGACATTGCAGAATCCTGGGAACTTTATCATCATGAAATTATATATTGGAGTATAATTTTGCCATAATTTTGTGTGCTATCTGGGTCACCATATCGGAGAGGACCATGCATGGTCGCTCTAAGCACATACAGTACATCGTGTTAGAGCGCTATACACAGGAGGCTTTAATATGGTAAATATATAAATATAATATAGAAGTATGCAAAATTATATTTGTCTGTCTGTCTGTCTGTCTACTTTTGATGATCCTTTAAATATTTAATTAATATTTTTCACAGATAGACTAACACCTTGAATGTGAGTATATGTATCCAGAGAATTATGCAATTTCTGTTGGTAATGTATAGTACAGTTTACTGAACTATTTGCTAATGTTAGTTTGTCCTTTTGATATATACATTAAATATAGTATATAGTAATTTTAACAATTTTTTTAACAATAAATGCTCTGAGAAATAAGGGATCTCTGTTATAAATACTGTATTCACCTGGATGTGTGTGAATATGACAGCTGACAAGTACTGACAGAATTTCCCATTCTTATTGACGGTATATGGTCATGGTTATTTCTCTGGAAAGGCAAAATGTTGTTATCTATACAGGACATCTTCTTATTAATGTAGTTACTTCCCTGTGTGTCCGTGAAGTCAAGCCACAATCCCATATATGCATTCACATCCCCTCAAACAAGCACATTTCCCTGAGACTGGAAATGGCATGTCTCTTTTCCCAGTGTATGAAACATATATTCACTGCGCAGGGGGGCTCTGGTGGCGGCATGTATATGCCACATAGCAAGATGTCTTGTTGTGACAGGAAACGTTCTTTATTTTTATCTAGATATGGTATTTGCTGATTTTCATATGTTTTAGTGATGTTAAAATGTTTTCTCTGTAATTGGGAGGACAGTCTCTCTGTCTCATATTCTTTATTGGCCTCTATCCTCCTTACTGTGTCTCATTTCAATTTTGTTTAAATTTCTGAATATGGCCATTTGTGAATAAGCCTATTAAACTGTAGTCTCAGCCGTTGATGTGCTGCCCAGTGTGGCCCACATGATGCATATTGCACACAAAAATGACAATTCCCAAAGATCATAGGGTGTGTGTTATTGAATCTGTGGAATGTATTTTTAAAAGAGAAGAGAAAGAGATTTTTGTTTGATGCTCTTAGTATCAAACACTGTAGCTTTTACAGTTACCAACTACTCTTTCCAAACTTTACCAATGTAGTGTGACAAAAGTCTAGATTGCTGTTTTTTGTCACAGTATATTTCACATGCAGTTTTACAGTTAAGTGAGCAGAGTACTGCTTTATCCTCTCTAATGAGCAAAAACCAAACATACTCTCCTAAACTGTCCACTCTCTCATATGCAGCATTTGGAAATTTTTAGTGAATTTGTTTGTGCAGATGTAATAAATATTGACTTGATATAATGCTATTGGTCCAAATTTTGGGACGAGAGAGGGTTTTTTTTTTTTTTTTTTTTTGGAAAAAAATTAAATTAAACTGATCGAAAGTGAAAATTAAGACATGTATAATTACAAAGGATTTATATTTCAAATAAATGCTGTTTTTGTATCATTGAAGAATCCTATAAAATAAACTATCACAGTTTCCACAAAATATTAAGCAGCACATGATAATCATGTTTCTTGAGCACCAAATCATATTATATTATAAGATTAGATCATATTAGAATGATTCATTTCATGTGATTATGTGAGTAATAATGCCGAAAATTCAGTTTTGCCATCACATCAATAAATATATAAAAATAGAAAACAATTATTTTAAACTAGAAGCACTTTACAATAAATTTAAAAAACAAAAATTACAACAAAATTAACTAACAGTAATTCTTTCAATTGTCATCATAAGGTCTCCTTCCAACACATGTAATGTTACGTCTTGTGGAAATCTTTTACAAATGTATTAATATATTTACATTTTCTTAATGTTTACTGTCTATCCCCATATACTTTTACTAATGTAACCATTAGGGTCCAAAGGGTCTTACTGGAACTAAATTTCATCAGTTTTAGAGTCAGGAGGTTTGAGATGCCTGTTTTTATTTATTTCTTTTTTTTATATATATATATATCACAAAACTTTTTTTTTTTCTGTTTGTGTTTATTAACATTGTCCCACAGAGAAAATAATATAAAGTCATTCCTTTGAACATTATCACTAGAGTCTCCACTGGAGAAGTGCCAAAATAATTTTCCCTCCATACTAATTTTCTGTTTCACCTCTAACCTTTTCTTTTGCATAAATTATAGATGGGTCAGGATGGTCTACTAGTCATCCAGCATCAAACTAGTAGGATACTGTGGTCAAGTAATGAGTTTTTGTTGTTTTGTTTTTCTCTCTTCAAAAATAGAATTTTGAAGCACTAAGATATAGCAGCTCTGTACTGAACCGAAGATTGTCAAAAGCTATTGTTTCTTCTTTAACCTAGGGCTGTAACAACTAATAAATAAAATTTTGAAACTTGATAAAAAATAACACAAATAATAATAATAACAATAAAATAAAAAAAATCTGCCTCTAACATACTCTAAATACTCTAGTGTATATCTTAAAAAATATTTAATGCTTTATTCCTCTATTTTCTGCTTCTGTCCAATTCAGACTCATCCATAAATAAAAGGCTTTACATCTGTGTACATTAAAAAATGTACATCCCCATTTATATCCCCAGTCTTTTCAGGGTTGGAGTGTGATACAAACTTTTCAGAAAATCAATTTCAATACAATAAAAATACTAGTAAAAATAAGTAGTCTTTTTTTTTTTTTTTTTTTTAATCTGATTGATTTACTTGACGATTTAATTTATTATCAAATAATAAACAGGTGGAAACAAGCCATTATTAATCCAGATGTCCTTTAATTTTTCTTGGTCTTTCTTGTTTCTCATGTCACAGTCTGCTGTTAATCCTCTCATTCTCTTTTTCTCATTCCAGTAGTTCATATTTATACATTCATATTGTATTTTTCCTCTCACACCCTCGCCGTCCCATCCTCTTGTTTGTAAACATCTCTCACTCTGTCACCCTCATTTCTTGAGCTTCTCCTCGTTTCTCTATCTCTTTCCCTATACCCCCCCAGCCCCCCCGTCCTCCGGGAGCGCTTGCCTGCTACTGTCGCCGTAGGCATGCTTTTAGGGGGTTCATGTCTGGATCCTCTCCTCACTGATGATTAGATTGTTATGCAATGAGAACTGCTATGCAGATACCAGCAGGATACATGCTGCCACTCACTCCAAGTGGATCCACCACACCTTTTACCCATAATTACTCGCCGTGGACATCTTTGTCAGAGCTACCGAGCTCACGTGTGCGAGCGTTCGTGTTCAATTTCCAGTACTTTGACGTCTAATAGTTCCCAGTGCTTTTTTTACCGGTGTGCTTCAGCAGACCTGTGGTAAACAGCGCTTTAAAGTCAGGTATGTGGCATACAGGAAGTCACTCCCCTGTCAGTTCCTCCTCAGCCCTCATTATCCACCCAAGGCCTTTGTCTTTCACTCAGCGTCCTTCCATACATATTTATGCACGGACATTGCGGAAAAGGAGCGTGTGATGGAATTCAGTTCTCAGAGAGAGAAAAAAAAGACAGCGACAGAAAGAGAGAAATGCAAAGCTTATTTAAAAAAAAAATCATTTGGGTGATAATGATGAGCGAGACGTTACCGAACACTTTTCCCACTGCACTGACTGTCCTTCCCTCTCGCATTCATGGTTTCTCTCACGATGTCAACCCAAAGTCCATCATTAATATTTGAAATGAGTGAAGGGAGTTTAATTGTAAAAAGCTGCAGTCCCATTAAGCGAATGCCTGCTGTAATCTCATTGCCCCGGTCTGTCAATCTGCATGAGGATCCCAGACTCTCATATTCACTGAAATATTAGCCAAAATACGACAGCTGGAGACAGCGCCATGAACTTTTGAACCAGATTCACTGCTTGGCTGCTCTCGCTGATGGCTGATGGGTAACAAAGTTTGCATTTCTTATGCATTTTTGCTGTTGTTGTCTATTTTTGTCTGTCTCACTCTGACAGCTGTTACTAAAGAGTAAGATGTTGTGGCTGTTGGTATACAGAGAGCTGCACACATTGTTCCATTCTGGCAGCCGAGCTGGGCAGTGTGCAGAGACCCCAGCACACCTCTGAGGAGCGTCTCTGTTAAAAATAGCACCAGCTTCAAGCTACTGTACTTCCTGTGATGATTACATGAGCAGGAGTCTCTCAGACGCTCAATCCTCTGCTGCGTTGGGTCTGGAGTTCTCTTCTCTAAGCAGCCCCCCAATGACTGACTGTCCTCATTTTCTTCAGTTCGCCTCTCCTGCTTTCTCCCTGTTGCTTTTTCTTCTCAATCTAATAATACTCTCATTCTCTTTTTTGTAGAGATCAGAGAGTAATGAAGACACTGAGGCTGCAGAGGAACTACTGCTCATCAACAAGCCACTGACAGAGCTAAACAACCTCCTCATTCAGCTGGTCAGTCCGTCTTTTGTTTGTTTATGTGCTACTATCCATACTAATTTTCCAACTGTTTTGCATTTAACCAAATCTAAATTACGGGTGGGCCAGGATGGTCTACTAGTCCAGTCCAGAAAGTTACTGTGTTTCTAAAACTAGTTTGATCTATCCATCGTTTGCACATGTTAGCATTGAATACATAGACACATTCACTATATTTGTTTTTATAACCTTTAATTTTCTGCATTGGGGGCAGATCATGTTTGTTTGTTTTTCAATTAAATAATAATAATAATAATAATAATACTAAATTACATATTTATCTGTTTTGTCAGATGTCAAGTGATTTAAAAAGTGTAGCGTTGTTTTGCTTGTTTAAGAATAACCTTTTATTTTCAATATATCAATTTGTTGTTATTTCATAAAAATAATGAGAAAACTAAAACTATTATATGCTGCCATATGACAATAGTGTACCAAAGATAGTTAAGAGATTAAATGTAGTATCCAGAAAGTGTTTTAGCATGCGGTCTAATGTGCTGGTCTATAATATTGCGTTAATAAAAGGTTATGCATCCTATTAATTTGAATATCTGCGGTTACTCTTTTGAAGGACTGTGGTAAACATCCAGATATTACTCGTAACATATCAGAGGTTACTTATACAGAGCTGCCATTTTACCTATTATTAAATAGGACACTAAAAAACTGGCAGTAAAGGGAGACAGAGGGGGAATGAAACTGGGACATGAGCCAGGCCAGGTTCAAACCCACATCCCCACAAGCTACCCCCATGCTACAACTCAGACATACAGGGCTTACTTAGGACTGACTAGTTATTCTGAGAGTCTTTCAACTCTGTTTTGAAAATATGTTGTTTTTCAGGTCCGTAACTTTTAAATAAACTTCAATAAATCTGGTTCTCAATGTTGTCCTCCATGGGACATTATAAGACTATAGCATTAAACATTTATGAAAATGTTTCCTCCATTCTCTGACCTGCACACTACCTTCACCTGGAGTTCACAGAACAATCTGGAGGTGCTGAACTGAAATACTGATTGGAATCTTCATCCATCCATCACCAGAGCAGATTAATTTTCAAAAATCAAGACTTTGTCTTTAGCAATGATTTCTTTTGTAAAGAACCCGTTGGCCCTGGTATTAAGATGCTTTGTGTCTAAAACACTTTGTGATCAGTTCACTGAAACCCAACCCAGACTCACTGGAAATACGTGACTCTCCCTACATTTTCTGCAAAACTACAAAAACGCACCTGTACATATATTTCACTGCAGTTTCCAGCTATAATCACAAATAATTAATAAATACTTATATTTGTGCATTTCTTGCACAATACTATATTATGTCCTCAAAACACTTTAACGTGCATGATTTGTAATTGAATACATTTTGAAGTTTGCCTCAGTAAACTCCTAAATCGCTGCTTATTACTAGTAAGGTAGTTTTTAAGTTTAGGTATTGGGAATTAAGGGATGTAGAATATGGTCATACAGAATATGTGCTTTATAATTACTAATAAACAGCCAATATGTTAATAATAGGCATGCTTATAAGCAGCAAGTAAATAGTGAGAATTGGACCCAATACTAAAGTGTTACCGATAATAAAGTAGACAGCTGCATGTCACAATATTTTGGTATGTGGTAAGATAACACATTTGGATTTAAGTTTATTATAGGATTGTTCTTATTTGTCATTTTTTATAGCAAGATCTGGCAACACTGAGACAAGATGTACCTCCTTGTCTATGATTTCTTGCACCACAACTCTGATATACATTTAAGCACGTCTTTAACAACTAGTTGTTCATTTCAGTTCCGTACACCCTGCAGAATTTCTGCAAATGTGGTTGGGACTATCTGCATATATCGGGAGTCAGTTCTCTCGTAAATTACTAAACTCTTTTTTGTACAGAACAGCATAGGTAAGCAATAAAAGGCGAATTGAAAACCAAATTTAGCTGCAGTGTGTACATTATGTCTTAAATTGTTTTGTTACATTTCAGAAGTCAGCGGGATACATTGTTCTCTCTCTAGTCTTACACTTACAGCAGATTGGTCCATGCTTAGTCTCAAAGGTTCCAGGGTTGACACAATGTCAGACTGAAATACCCTTCTTGGGTCTAATTGGAACTTTTGTTTTTTAGAGATCTGATGATATGCGGACGATACAGTGGTAAACAAAGATATCATATCATGCCTGATGACACAGATTACATTAGTGATGACCATCCTACAAATAAGAATGTAATTTAAATAGCAGTTTGCATTAGATTGCTTCCACTGTGTCCAGCAATAATTTTGTGATGTATAATAAAGAATTCTTGATGTGAAATCCATTATTAGACTATAGTAAGTGTGTAAGGGCTGTTTTTACACACCCTCTGCTCTCCATCGTCATTAACCGATCCCTATAATGAATAATGGAGCATCCATTTCACAAATAATCAATTCAGACGAGTGAGACATTCATAATTGAAAAGAGAGATTTACTTCTCATTCATTTCATGGAAGCCACAAATTGACAGAGAGATAGACTGAATTTCATCGCCAGTGAATTTTGTGTGTTTGCCAAGGTTTTGTATCTTTCACTCATGAAAGTGTATTAGGACAGCCAGGCGTAGATGAAGACTCTGCACTGCCTTTGAAAAGAGGGTCTGAGTGTTTGTGGAAGATGCAATAAACAGAAATGCAGTTCAGTATTAGGTTGTGTGGAAGGCTTTGTTGTATTTCGTATTCCATTGTTGTAGATTTTTTTCACTGTATATGACTCATGTCTGATAGAGGCTTTCAGCTGACACGTCTAGATGAGACTACACTGACAGTCCCTTCTACTGAAGATAGAGAGAGAGCCAAATGAAAGTGGTTGGCATAGTGATGCACTGTGGCATAAAATTTTCACAGATGGCAGAAAGACCAGAGACCAGCTCCCCACCAACACACTCCACTCAACTCTGTAACCCTCAGAGATGGATCCAGGTTCTCTCTCTGTGTGTGTGTGTGTGTGTGTGTGTGTGTGTGTGTGTGTGTGTGTGTGTGTGTGTGTGTGTGTGTGTGTGTGTGTGTGTGTGTGTGTGTGTGTTTGAGTGGCAAGCTGTGCCCACATGACCCTCAAGGCAGAATCCAAGCTGATTTTGCCCACTGTGCCAGGAAAAACTGACAGACACATTGTTACACTCTAAAACATGCAATTCTGCTGCGAAAAAAAAAAAAAAAAAAGTTTTTAAACCCTGGGTTGATTTATTTATCTAAAATCTGATATTCTATCATTATCTTGCAAATCAATCAAGGCAGTGTTCTTAAAGTGTTTTATGTAATGATGTCATAACTGACCACATTAAAAGCAAGATGTAAATTTACCCAAGATGGTCTGGAGATGGTCTTGGATGGATTCTTACTGCATTTAATGAAGATGTAAATGCAAATTAGTTTTTTTTTTTATTATTCATGTCCCACTCAGCAAAATGTAATTACTATGTAATAAATATGTAATTAAGTAATAAGATGATCAACAAACTTGGAATCTTGCTTCTTTAATTTATCTCCCCAAAGTGAGCACTTTAAGACTTTTCCTCCTTTTTTCTGCAGTTTTAATCCCTGTTACTATCTTTTACTGACAGGAAACTCCAGAAATGATGCAAATGATGTAATGATGGAAAATATACGAGAAATGTTTCAATGAATGCAACCTCATGCAATAAGTGGCGAATGGCACTGTACATACGTAAGTGTGGTGTGATCTCTAATTGATCACACCAGAGACGCATTAGAAGGAAGTCAATGCAAATACGGATACAAAACAAATATAATTTTTTCAAGAATAAATGTGGCCTGTGGCTATGTGACAATATGAAAGATCTGTTTAAGCCCAAAACCAACAATGTCTCAACAAGATTGTCTGTTGTTTGACCAGTGGTCTCTGGTGGACCTTTTTGGGAAAATATTTAAATACAAACACATTACAGTGACATGTACCTTCTGGAATAGCTGAAGATGAAAAACCATGGGTTTGTTTCTATCTACTCCCTAGTTCAGTAAATGCACTGCCCAGGGAATCAGACATTTTCAGAACTGTGCACTGATTCGCTTCCTATAAGTTACATAGTGGACAGTAAAAAACAGCACACATTGGCTGCTCACTGTATTAATTACCAGTCATCTCATCATGTCTTCCCTATCAAGTCGTCAGAAGCAGCTGAGTGCATTTTCCATTATAACCCTGTACTTTCTAACAGTAAAGATGTATGATAAACAAAAGAGATGATGCCAGCAGGATTTCAGTCATCTCATCATTTGACAACGTCGGTTAATAAATGCCAGCTGCGTTTTTAATGAACAACATCATAACTGTGTTAGAGGCAATTAAATCATCAGTGTCCCACTGTTTTGCAGATCAAAATTTTAGAAGAAAATGTATATGCATATATAAAATCTAAATTTAAGGTGCTATATTACATACAGTGCATTACATTTTAACTACAGTTCATTTAAATAGTGTTACGCTATTTTTTTTAACAGTGCAAGTATTAAAAGATATTTTTTCTTAATAGTTTCAAATAAAGTACATCATGTCACATTGCAGGACACTGCTGTCAGCGCTTGAAATTTAATGTCACCTACCCACCTGCAGAATTGTGTAGAAAGATTTCCACAGAATTTCGTCATTCAGCAGAACATGTTATTCACAACATTCTTTACATCTACTGACATATGCATTTAGTCCTTTAAATATTTTGGCTAACTTTACACTACATTTAAATCCATTTTGACAAATTGTGCAAATGTCAGAAAAAAAGTGCAAAAAAAAGTGTGCAAAGCAGAAGACTGGACAGAAATAGTAAAGAATTTCTTATATCACAGAGACATATAAGTTTTGTCTCAGAATACCACATCTGTAATCTAAAACTCAAAAGTCGTCAAGTCCTGCAACATGTCAATTAATTAATTGAAATTGTGAAAAGTGCTCCTATTCATACTCATTGTGAATAAGTCATGATTCTGTTGTATCATTAAAGCGACATTTGTAAAGGCCAAAATATTTTAACCACTGCACAAATGATGCATATAGTGTTTGGTTAAAATTAATTCCATTCTTTACTAAATAAACAGCTTCACTCTCTCATTGACCTTGGGTTTTTAAACCATCTGTTTAATAATGATAGGGCACTACTTTAAAAAATATATGTATATTTATTTAAAAAAAATACTTTATTAATTTTTATTAATTTTATTTATTTATTTTTTCTGAGCTCCAGATAATTCTAAGGGCCATTCAAACAAAAATCCACAGCCATAGGAGTGGCACACACAGCATTGGCTGAGTTTGTGTGTATGTTGTGTGTGTGCGCGCATATGCATATATGTGGAAGCAGGTCACCAGGATGGGACCGTATGTGAGTATTTTGTCAAGGGCGAATGGTGCTCAAGGATCAGGTGAACAGATTGTCTCTGTGTGCTAGGGACATACTGCATTTTAAATAGTTGATCCGAAAGGGAAATGTGTCACCTCAAAGTCTCTGCTCATAAAAGGCTTTTCATGTGTTTACTCCACACACTTTTCTTTTTTTTTCTTTTTGCCCACAAACAATCACACATGATCTTCCCTGCAGTCTGTTTACGCGGCGGCTGAGTTCACAGTTTGAAGCAACACATGGTTTGAAAAATGTAATTTGCAGTGTTGTTTGTTCCAAAGGCAGTGGTGCATGAGGCG
The DNA here is from genome assembly GCF_018340385.1 of Cyprinus carpio. Taxonomy (NCBI): domain Eukaryota; kingdom Metazoa; phylum Chordata; class Actinopteri; order Cypriniformes; family Cyprinidae; genus Cyprinus; species Cyprinus carpio. The sequence goes on from NC_056587.1 coordinate 2,153,433, forward strand.
GTGGGAAATATCGATTGCCTCAAATACACAGGCCCAGTTTTGTGCCCGAGTGTGGAGGTCATGAGAGGCCTACTAGTTACATGTCCCCATAGGCTTTGGTTCTCCTCCTCTTCTCATTCTTTCTTTCTCTCCTCCAATCATCCTTTCACAGCCCACAGTGGCATTAACACTCCCTAATCTCCCTGATTCCTGTGTGCTTTTCAGCCCACAGTCCCATTAGACTCCTCAGTCTGATTTCCCCGATGCATCTACAAACCCTGCTAAGTAAACAGGGTAGATTTGGGAGGCCGTCTAAGCAGGTGTTAACTCTTGTTCTGCTCTGACTCTGTGTTGGCATGTGAACAATACCGGAACCGCGGAGCCCGTGGATGCACACCAAAGGCCTTTCAGTGCCGGGGATCTCCCTCTGGTCAGCCTCTCTTTGGGCCAGGGAGGGGGCGGTGCTCTTTAGGGGTATTGTGTGGCCTCCCTAAGCCCCACACTCCATTCTGGAGTGGCCAGCGACATCACAAAGAGGGGCGGGATTAGGCGCGCCTGGCGCTTGCCCCAGAGACTCTTGGGATTATGCCTTTATGGCAGAGGGCAGTATCAGATCAGTGCCGAAAAGAGGCTGGAATCCCTGAGCCGGCCACACAGGCCTTTGAGGGCCTAAATAAGCGGCAGAGAAAATCCCCACGGTCCTTGTGTGTCAATGGATTCGATTTTGGGGGAGCACAGTCTTTTGGGATTATATCATTTTTATTAGTGTTTTTTTTTTTCAGTATTTGGCTTATTGCAATTTCAGCTAATTCGAGTTTGGTTATTGATGTTTATTGTAATTAGATTTTGTTTTTGATTGATGTTATTTTTAAAGAGCTTCAATCTTTGATTACCATTTAGCATCAGCGGCCACCGCAACTTCCGGTGCAGTGCAGGGTATGGAAATTGTGCAAAAATTAAACACAAAATTAAATCTTGAAGTGTTACACAATATGATTTACATTCACACTAATGCAGTTTAAAGCTTCTGGAACCCATTGATTAAAGTGTTAAGTTTACCATATAATTATGGTAAACTTAACACTTTAATCAATGGGTACATATATATATATATATATATATATATATATATATATATATATATATATATATATACAGGTGCTGTTCATATAATTAGAATATCATCAAAAATTATTTTGATTATTTCACTAATTCCATTCAAAAAGTGAAACTTGTATATTATATTCGTTCATTACACACAGACTGATATATTTCAAATGTTTATTTCTTTTAATTTAGATGATTATAACTGACAACTAAGGAAAATCCCAAATTCAGTATCTCAGAAAATTAGAATATTGTGGAAAGGTTCAATATTGAAGACACCTGGTGCCACACTCTAATCAGCTAATTAACTCAAAACACCTGCAAAGGCCTTTAAATGGTCTCTCAGTCTAGTTCTGTAGGCTACACAATCGTGGGGAAGACTAGTGACTTGACAGTTGTCCAAAAGACAACCATTGACACCTTGCACAAGGATGGCAAGACACAAAAGGTCATTGCAAAAGAGGCTGGCTGTTCACAGAGCTCTGTGTCCAAGCACATTAATAGAGAGGCGAAGGAAAGGAAAAGATGTGGTGGAAAAAATTGTTCAAGCAGTAGGGATAACCGCACCCTGGAGAGGATTGTGAAACAAAACCCATTCAAAAATGTGGAGTAGATTCACAAAGAGTGGACTGCAGCTGGAGTCAGTGCTTCAAGAACCACTACGCACAGACGTATGCAACTCAGGGTCCCAGAGTCTGGAGGAAGAGAGGAGAGGCACACAATCCAAGTTGCTTGAGGTCCAGTGTAAAGTTTCCACAGTCAGTGATGGTTTGGGGTGTCATGTCATCTGCTGGTGTTGGTCCACTGTGTTTTCTGAGGTCCAAGGTCAACGCAGCCGTATACCAGGAAGTTTTAGAGCACTTCATGCTTCCTGCTGCTGACCAACTTTATGGAGATGCAGATTTCATTTTATCAACAGGACTTGGCACCTGCACACAGTGCCAAAGCTACCAGTACCTGGTTTAAGGACCATGGTATCCCCGTTCATAATTGGCCAGCAAACTCGCCTGACCTCAACCCCATAGAAAATCTATGGGGTATTGTGAAGAGGAAAATGCGATATGCCAGACCCAAGAATGCAGAAGAGCTGAAGACCACTATCAGAGCAACCTGGGCTCTCATAACACCTGAGCCACAGAATGATCGACTCCATGCCACGCCGCATTGCTGCAGCAATTCAGGCAAAAGGAGCCCCATGCTCATACTTTTCATGTTCATACTTTTCAGTCGGCCAAGATTTCTAAAAATCCTTTCTTTGTATTGGTCTTAATTAATATTCTAATTTTCTGAGATACTGAATTTGGGATTTTCCTTAGTTGTCAGTTATAATCATAAAAATTAAAAGAAATAAACATTTGAAATATATCAGTCTGTGTGTAATGAATGAATATAATATACAAGTTTCACTTTTTGAATGGAATTAGTGAAATAAATCAACTTTTTGATGATATTCTAATTATATGACCAGCATCTGTATATACATACATATACATATATATATATATATATATATATATATATATATATATATATATATATATTATATATATAGTAGGGCTGTCACAATATTAGATTTTTCACACCACGGCACAAAAGAATTGGGGCCAAAAGAATTCACGGTATCAATGTATCGCGGTATCTATATAAAACTTGTGGAATCAGCCAAATTAATTTTTATTTGGTTTATTTAATTTTTCATTTTACCCAATGAACATAAGGATACTGATGAACACAGGGCACATAAATTTTCACTTCTTCTTCTTCAGGTCACAGCTGACCTGAGAGAATTTGGCTTTCTCTGTCTTCTTTGAAGCTCCCTATGAAATAACAAGAGAGAAACATATTAACATCAAAACTGATACTTTAACCTGTTAACTTGCATACCTGTATTTCAATCTCTTTAACCTATAGTTGCACCGCTGCCAATTAAGCATGCAGTTAGCGCGCTTCTAATTCAGTATTAATGTGCTTCTAAAATGGCTGAAGATGAGGCATTAAGTGCATGGCACATGCGACCAGCTTAACATTTTACAGAGTTTAATGTAGTAATGTTGTCACTCAGTTTTCTAGATTTGTTTTAATCGTGTAATAGATTTGAACAAAAAAATCAAGTGGTATGAACAGGCTGTATTGGCCATGACTTGATTGCAAATACAAATAAAAAAATTAGATGAGTAAAGAAAATGCGGTACTTATTAAAAGAATCACCCCTTTATTTAAATATATGAACACAGGAAACTGCTGTTAACAGGTTAATGGAACCTTTCCCATTCCATGACTATGAAAATAATTGCAACTTACTGTTTGAACATGGTTCTTCCCGGAGTAGCGCGGCTGTGCGCTGCGTCGTCTTCTTGATTGACAGGTGTCAGCATCAAGGTGCAATACTGCCTCCTAGGAGGACAACCAGGTACTGGAGCTGTAGTGGGCTATTTGCATATCGTATTATCATAAGTTTCATTTTAAATATCGTGGTTATCGCCAATACTGGTATATCGTCACACCCTAAATTAACACGATATCGATATTTCATGATTTATATATAACGGTATATCACGACACATCCTTATATGTATGTGTGTGTGTGTGTGTGTAATTATAATAGTTATTAGTAATTAGAAATATGACAGAAAGCCACAGTTTGCCACAGCAGAATACTATGCTGGTACTCTCGATCATTTTAGTACTTTATAAATAATTATTGCAAAAGGTGTATTTACTTACATTTTAATATCTTTTTAGACAAATGCAATCCAATAATTGGATGTAACTATTTTAAACAATAGAAAACAAACAAAAAATATGATGACATTTATTTGATTAAATTCATCTGACAAAATGCATAGTGTTTATGTTTACACATTCATGTGTCATGTGAACAAGTAGTCAGTAATTATATTGATTTAAGTCTTTTTCTCAGACTAGGGACTGCCCCCCACTGGGGGGCCTCAACAAACTTCCAAGGATGCCACAGGGTGGTTTTTCAATACATATTATGTAGTTTCCATTGAAGAACATACATAATCACAATGTTCAATCTGGAAAAAAATAATTTCATATATTTACTTGGCAGTTACTGTTAAAAAGTTTACAAACAAGAAGCGTCTTCATAATTCCAACAGAAATACCATTGAAAAAGACAAAAGAAGGATGCTTCGAGTCAAAAAGTTTGAAATCCACTGCATTGATTCACTCCTTTCTTAAAGGTGCATGTTTGTGCTTGAATTTTATTATTTCTCTGAACTCCATTTACAGTATTAGTCATAATTTAGTTCTGGATAAACATTTCCCACCTTCCATCTTACACATGTCCTAACTAGTGGTCAACCAATATTTATCGCCGATATTTTGCACTTTTTCATTATTGGCTGATAGGTTTTTCTGTTTGGCTAATAAGTCAAGCAGGAGTTATATTTTGACTGAGAACCTAGTGCCTGAGCTCCCCTCCACCTTCTTTAGTTTACCGCTTTAAATACCCTGTGTAATAATAGAAATGCAAACACTAAAATACTTTTTTCATATACTCCCTGCATTCAGTAGATGCAGGTTTTAATCAAGTCTTTGTATATCTAAGAAACGTTTAATGGCACAAACCTCACAAAATTCAGAAAATCCAGCTATTAGCTCTGTGTATAACCTGCATAAAAATACTTCCGTCCATGCAAAGAATCCAAGCCGTGTTAATTGAATGTGGACAGGAGAGTTCTGATGTCTTTATGAAAGATACTAGCGATAACAGAATCAAGAAGTTCCTGTCTAAAATATAAATCAGGTTAATTAATTGATTAATTAATTAATGTTTCTATTTACTTATTTTTCAAGTTTTTAGTAAATATTATGTAAAATAAATATAAATTTAATTGCAGAAATTGTTATGCATATGTTATTTAGTGTGATATCATATAGGCCTATATCAGCTTTATATATCATATCAGTCAACCATTAGTCCTAACCAGCCACAATTATCATAGACAGTGAGCAGAAGGTTTCTATTTTTGTGTCATAATGCTGAGTACTCTGCCCACAGTGGACTCTCACTGAAATACAGGTATACAATACAACTATGTAACTGAGGGATAGTTCAGTCTTCAAAGAATGAACATTGTCATTTAATTGTCTTCTACCTATCAGAGGTTGATCCAAAGCTGTATGCCTGCCTTTCTTCTGTGGGACACAAAAGATGATGTTAGGCAGAATGACAGCATCGATGTCACTGTTAACTGTCATTGTATAGAAAACAGTATGCAGTGAAAGAGAATGATGAGTGTGATTGAGTATATAACATTCTGACAAAAAGCATCCCCCTTTGTTCCACATAAAAAAAGTTATACAAGTTTGAAACAAGATGAGGGTGAATTGCAGAATTTAGGATTACATTTAGGATTAACTTTTCTGCTGTACCCTTAAGATTTCTATATGCAACTCACCTGAACCACATTGTTGATCTAGATGTCAAAGCTTTGATGATTTCTGAACAACCTTTGTAGTAGAGCTGTCCTGTTCATGTCCTACTGTAGGTGGATTTTGAATGAATCGTATTTTGTCTACATAGTACATCAAAGGCTTGGTTCTTGGGTTTGATTCCCAAGGAAATCTGATAAACTGATAAAATGTTGCTTTGCATAAAATATCTGTCAAATGCAAATGTAAATGCATATATGTTTCCCTTAAAGCGTGATTTTTACAAAATAACACCTTATCTCAAGTGAAGCATAAGGCACCTGATGAGAAGTTTTGAAATAAATATATAAGATAATAATATTGACCATGCATAGACAAACAGATTTGTAGTGCTGAGTATTGAAGGATGTAGTTTCATATTTCCCAAAAGCAATAGAAGTGTAATATAAAAGTCCTAGAAATATCTGCATGAAGGGAGAGCTTGGCTGCAGCTCAGCTGTTTAATAATTCATCCTGTTCAGTCATCCTGACTGTTATTTAGATGCAGAAATGTTGACAATTTTACCAAGACTGACAAAGATTTTTATTAAATACACTGTGGATAATTATTGGTTTTGTATACTTTGTATGTAATACAGTTTATACATACTATCATTTTGTGTTTTATTTTAGTTGTTCCTGGGTAAATATTCAGATCTTGGTGTTTTTCTCCGGCAGCTGGCGTGTAATGACAGTGAGGTGTATGAGGAGGCCAGTCACTGTGTGTCTCTGCTGGCTCAGCTGTATGGAGGAGAGGGTGCGGACTGCCTGCAGCCGGAGGAACTGCTCAGCCTGGCACATGCACTGCAGACACACACTGAGCCCAGACAGCTGAAACTGCTGCTCCGCGTGCTGAAACGCATGGTAAGTGCACGCAAATGCTGATCTGAGACCAGCACATACCTGAAATTTATATTATGAATGCAGTATGAACAATTCATAATATTTTGCTGTAAAAGCAGACTACATTCTACATTGCGAGTAAAGTGGGAAACTGGATCTGACTTTAAATATGATGGTAAATATCTTAACCATTCAGGATTAGTTCACTTCCAGAATAAAAAGTTCCTGATAGTTTACTCACACCCATGTCATCCATAATGTCTTTCTGGTCTGAAGGTACAAATTGCAGTTTCAGTGCAGCTTCAAAGGGCTCTACACGATCCCAGTTGAGGAGTAAGGGTCTTATCTAGCGAAATGATTGGCCATTTTTTTTTTCATTCAGGAAGTGAACTAATCCTTTAAGCACATTTTAAGTAGCCATAGGTTTACACTAAACGGAGGAATAAGGAAAAAAGAATTCAAAATGAAAGTTAAAATTAAGTGCCCTATTTAGTGTGTTATTTTCTGATGTATTTATTAATATCATTATTTATTAATAAATCAGTTTTTTGTTTTTTAATAATATTATGATTTATTAATGCACCATTTCAGCTCTAGAGAGTAATAGGAATAATATTAAAGAGGAATTGGGCATCAGATATGAAGGAAAACTTTTTTTGAGCTGAACTTTCTGTCTCTGACTCTGGAGGAAGTACAAGCAGGGATTTTTTTTTTTTATTATTATTATTTTATTTATTTATTGTAAATCCTGGTGCTGTCAGATTCAGTGTGTCAGCTCAAAATGTGATTTGTCTATGAGTGGCAAATCGAACTCTCCCTTTAATATTGGATAGTCTGTGTGGTAGGAGGGCATGAACTGTGTTTCCAGTACAGTGTGGCCTTCTGGGTCATTGAGGGGTTGGTTTCAGCCATGCAGAGTGAGGAGGACAGCATCCTGTCCTTCATGACTGCTGATTTCCTCTCTTTTCACTTATATGTGATATTAGATATTAATATTGAGATATCCAATTACTACTTAGTAACAATAACAGGCTGTTTAATTTCATTCTCAGCCTGTTCTGATCCTCTCATCTGCATGTATTTGTTGATTAGGGGGACTGTCCAACATCATCAAGGACAAAATATAAATCATCAGTCTGGATGAAAATAACACAGGGGTTGAGACTCTAGCACTGACTCTGTGAAAGTTATTCAGTTCATTTATGATGGGTGAGACCATGAGAATGACTGATTTCTCAATCAGGATTAATCCCTGTCATTATCCATGTTTTCAACAATTTGCCTCTATTAACAAATCACATTTATTATATAATTTTCAAGGCAGAGATTTACATAAGCATGTCAAAATATTTCATTTGCACTGTAAAGTCGTAGTCAACAAGAAACGAAAAATTGACTCTATTTACTTTCTTTATAAATGTTCCTGATTTTATCATGAATGATTCATCAGTGCACGTTATTCAAAAGAAAACTTTCCACATAAACTTTTTTAATTAAAAAATCAAATTATTTGCTTTGCCTTTGAAACGTCTTTCCATTTTGGCTGACGATACTATTCACTCTTATTTTTCAGTCCAATTTTTTGTCATGTAGTGACCAATCAATTCCCAATGGATAAAATTAAGCCCTTTAACCCAGACCCAGAAAAATATATATATATTAATTCATATCCTGCTTATTTACACTCATTCTTATCATGACCATGCATAAGTATTTAGTGTTATGGTCAGTCTGCAAGATCCTGGAAAGGCTCTTCTTTCATATTGCGGGATATTGTGTGGATAAACGTGTTTGTTTTTTGGTTTGGAAAATACGTTGTTATAAAATTTGTGGATTTGGTGTTGTGTGCAAATATATGAGTATCCTCTGCATATTGGGTAAATGCGTGTGATTATAATATGTGCCCCTTGCCCAGCCTGTGGTTCTGTCATCAGTGTTCTGATGACTTCATCTGTGCTCAAACACTGCAGATATTTGGATAGGAGCTATCGGCTTTGGCAGACTCTAGAGAGAAGAGAGTGACCTCATCCAAACAAATCACTCACACACTGCCCAGCCACAAACTCAAACTGACACTTCAGGGACACCCGAGCATTCATATGAAAAATAAACACTGATTCCTTTGACCTTCTGTGGGTGAAATTGCTCTCAATTTTTTTTATTTTATTTTATCTTTTTTATTTGCACTGAAACGACCCCCCCATTCAATAAAGGAAAAGTGAATTATGGCAACCAGGGTTCCTACCATCATGGAATACCTGGAAATATTAGAGTATTCACACTAGAACGTTTCTATAAATTACAGTTTCCTTTATGGGTGAATTTGCTCGTTGAGCTTCAATGATAATTAAATTTCATCATAAAAAGAATGCAATTGACTTTTCCCATCTGAGTTTGATTTAATACAAAAATTATCTGTGAAGAAGGACTTCATCAGATCCACTTGATTCTAATTAGTCCTTCAAAATTGCACAGAACAACAAAAACAAAAACATAATATGATATTACATAAAGCTGAAAGCAGCAATTATGCACAAAATGAGGAGCTAAGCAAGCATGGCAAAGAGCGTCAGACCAACTGTAAAAATGAGGAATTAAATACATTTGTTCATGCCTTTAGGCAAAAGGGTTGAAAACCCATAAATACAATCACTTTTAATGTGATGTAATTGCTTATTAATTATTGACCAATAGGTGGCAAAATGTAGCAAAAATGTAAATCTACCGTTTATATTGACCAATAGGTGGCGCACTACTAAAACTTCTAACATACCCTCAGGTCATTGTCATCATAACATGCACCAAATTCAGCCTGAATACGCTAAAGTGTTGTGAAGATATAGCCTCACATTCATTTTGGCATGTTCCTCGTCTAATTCATTCACAAGTTTGACTAATCAACTTGAATTGCATAACCTTTTGTCACCATGGGCTAAAGATCATAATTCTCATGAAAAAAGATAATTTTCATGAAAAAATAACACAGGTCAGGAATCTCACACCCTGCTCCTGGAGAGCTATTGTCCAGCAGAGTTCAGCTCCTGTAGCTGTCCAGCAGCAGGGTTGGAGACCCCTGCAGTAGGTAAACCTTCAGTGAACCCATAATAGTAGTTGAATTAAACAAATTTAATCAAAATCATTAACAAGCTACTTTGACAGATCTAATAAAAGCCATATTCAGTGATCACAAACAAATGGAAATTAAATGGTCAAAATATGTGGGGACCCTGACATTTTAAAGCTTGTAAAACAATCAGTGCAGTGGAGTGTCGCCACACTGGCAAATGTGTAAGAACTTGATATGTTTGTCAGAATGCAAACAAACCTCAAGCTGCTCTGATCTCCAGTTTTGCAATACGGTCTAGACAGAGAGAGAAATGAATCTTCACGGTATGTTGGTGATCGGGGCGTTCACATGTTCTTGCGTCTCACATGGATGATTACATGTATGAATAGAGCGCTGCACATGGGTGTGACTACATTACAGATAATGAACTCAGACGGGAAAGGCTGGACCTTGCGTTGGTTTCATACAGATTTCTTTATCAGAGAATTTTTGTTAAGATTTGCTTCATTTATAAGTAGACACATCAAACTTTCCATAGATATATTTCTATGTGTGTGTCAAGAATTCGCTGAGTTTCAGTTCATTTTAGTGACGCGTTTCAGAAAGATATTCACGGAGACTGAGACTCCTGAAAGCGCACCCTGTTTATTTTCTTTATTTTACAAAAGCATAATGTTTTGCTGATATTGTGAGTATACACAAATAAATGTACAAAAGAATTGTGGATACGTATGAATTATCTAGGGGGATTCGGTATTTCTGGTTAATATATAAAGTCAGTGTACAGCATACTACGTAGTGTTAATTTTTTTTGGTTTGGTAAGTTTTTTAGAATGCTTTTATAAGGTGACATATCACGAAGACATAATTTTCTTGCATTACCAAAATAAAAGAGCATACATACCTTTGCTCACAATATGCTAATTTTTTAACGGCATATATTTGACCAAAAACAAAGTAGAACAGTAATATTGTGAAATATAATTTCAATGTAGAATACCTGTTTTATATTTTAATATATTTTATAATGTAATTTATTCCGGTGATGTCAAAACTGAACTTTTAGCAACCTATTTTCTAGTTTTCAGTTTCATATGATCCTTCAGAAGTCATTCTAATATGCTAAGTCCTCAAGAAACATTTCAACACTAACACTAACTTTTTAAAAACATTCATGCCTTTAGATTATATCATTCATTTATATATATATATATATATATTATATATATATATATATATATATATATATATATATATATATATATATATATATATATATATATTTTTTTTTTTTTTTTTTTTTTTTTTTTATTTTTTTTTTTTTTTGCATAATATCAAAGACTATCTTTTCCATTCAACAAAAAATAGACTGGGACAAGGGCTTTCAAGCTCCAAAATAGACAAAAGGCTTCTGAAAGCATACAATAGTTTTATGTCAGCAGAAGACTGAGATATAAGTCGTTATTTGCTGAAAGACTTCCCCAGTACCACAATTCCTTAAATCTCATTCACGCTTGTGTACAGTGAAATGTCAGGTGTGACAGCAATGATGATGTGACAGAAACATTTGACCTCAACCTACAGTAAGTGCTATGTGTCTTGAAGCACCATGTTTTAATGTACTTTGAAGCTCAACAGTCCTTATCCCTTCACTTTCATTGCATGGAAAAGAGCAGCTTGGACATTCTGAAAAGTATTTTCCTGTGTAAAGGTGTGGTGACATTTTCGAGGGTGTAATCCACTCATTTCATTGGTAGTCCACAAGACTGGTTATTTTGCTTAAGGGTGAAAGATTTCCCCATGTAGATTTCACAACTGGTTCAAACTGGTCACACAAATTTGAAGCATTGACCGAAAGAAACAGAACAGAAAGCTGCTTGGTTTGCAAGAGATTTACTTGTGAGCTGTGTTTCATACATTGCTACACTAATGGCCATAGACAGTGAACCTTGTTGCCTGCAAAATATAAATAAAACAGGTTTGGAACAACTTATATGGTTGGAATGTGAATAAATGTTGATGGTTAATTTTATTTTTATTTTGTTTATTCCCTAAATACTACACCATTAAACCAGAAAATATCTTGAGCCTAACCAAACCACATTTATAAAGTGCTTTCCCACTTCATTTTCATAATATAAATTCGATAGGCTAGTTAAATAGACTGCTGTTTCCCAGAACGTTGTATGCACAGATCACTTTTTATTCTGAACAACCTTAAGTGTTCTACTGATCTGTCACACCCATCTACTTTTTCCTGTTTTTCTCCCAATCTCCCTTTCTCTGTGTGTAATCACCAAACTTTTTTTCCCCACTTTTTTGATCATCCGCAGTATAATGTGTGCTTCATCATTTTATATGTTTGCATGGAAGTGTTTTATATGTTGGTTGTGTCAGCCTCTCTCTCTCTCTCTCTCTCTCTCTCCCCGTTGATTATCCACCCCTGTTTCTGCCCCCAGGATCTTCTCCCTCCATCAAGAGCTTTTATATGCCTCATTAGTGTCATTGAGTCAGATCACAGCACTTCTGTTGTTTTAACACTGTCTCGCTTTTTATCTCTTTCTCTTACTGTCTCCACCTGTCTCTGTCTCTCATCCTAGATTCAGAGGGAGATGTAAATAATGTTTTAGTTTGTTTTGTTTAGGTGTGGTAAAGAGGGCTTTGTGTTTGTAAGCACTTAAACCTGTATGTATATGTTTAACAAAACATAAGATTGACTGTTGCTTCTGTATTGATCATAGAATACTCTCAGAAAAGATGCTGGCTACTTCATCATTCTCACTTTTAACAGAACACAATGCTATGAATATGCATCTTGGTTATTTTGATGCTTGAGTACTCAACTAATTAATTCATTGCTGATTTTGTGGACCTTGCGACGAAGGTTGATTGTGCAAATTCCAATCAATTTTCTAAATACTGGACTGTGTACAAATATGTTAGATGGACTTCTTTGACTATCTTCATCTTTATTTACCTCTCACCATATCACATTTATAAGCAGTGTTAATTTTGACAGCAAATAGCACATAATCATAGTCTTCTGACGAAAATGCCATTTAGTTTGAGTCTGAATCTTTAATGAAGGGACACCAGGCAGTGCATCAAGAAAATTAGCTTTAGTTACATTACTCGACAAAGGACAAATGAGGAGAAGCATTGAGAAATGTAAGAAAAAAAAAAACATTACCACTGTCACAGAAATTTCTGTTTAGATAGGATTAGTTTTCTTGATTTTGCTGGAAATTATTCTGTAATTTTCTCTATAACTTTTACCAAGATTGTGTTAGAACAGAAATCTAAAAGTACACTTGCAAAACACAAATATACTTAATATTCTCAGGGAAAACTAACCCCATCCAAACTAGGGCTTTGCAATGATACTTGTCTGTCTCAAGTCCATACGCGACTGAAAGGTTTGTTACAAATTTTATAAAGACACTTATGAGACATCCATCACTTGGGGGGCCGCAGCCCCGGGGTTTTGTGTGTGTGTGTGTGTGTGTGTGTATGTGTGTGTATATGTGTGTGTGTGTGTGTGTGTGTGTGTGTGTGTGTGTGTGTGCTGGTATACACTGAAGCATGTCTGTTGTTTGTGTGTTTTAAATCATCCTCTTTGATTCATGACTTGGTGTCCATGTCCTAATTACACACGGGCTCTGTAACCGACGTGCTAATGGAATGAAATGACCAGGTCACATTACTGCCCTCATTTGCTGTCAGACTTTCGAGACTACTGGAGATAAATCACCCGTCGGCTGTTTGTTACACACACACGTATACGCTCTCCTGGTATCCATCTGATGTGCTGTATGCGTGGTATTTTATTGTCATGTCTGATTCTGCCTAATGATTTAGTCTCTAGAGAATTCTGCTCTGATCCACATTGAGCATGAGTAATTAGCTTCCTTCTCACAGGCAAATGACACTGTTTGTTCTATCATAACCTCTTGCTTTTTGATATTGCTGCATTATTTGCCAATCTGTAGGAGTTTGAGTCTTTTCATTAAACTTTCCCTGACTTCCTGCATTATAGCCAATTAGTTACATTAACCACAAAGTCCTGATTAGTGGTGGATGGTAAGGGAAGCATCATTATTACTGTAGTGCTTGTGATACAGGCACGAGTGTTATTTCAATTGTTGAGAAGAGCTTTTTTTCCCTGGAAGACAATAAAGTGGGTGAAAAAATCCCATAGACTTGCACTGAAGAATTTGTCTGAGACAGATTTATGGACCAAAAATATGTTGCCTTTTAAAAAGGATTCTCCCCTGAGCCATGACCTAGTGGTTAGGTTGCATGTTCCATCATATTGGACCATGGTTCTCCTGTGGTTAGCACACATTTGAATTAGCATCATTTGCAGATTCTATTTTGTGTCCTTTCTGCACTATCCTGTCTATATAAAATTGCATTGAAAAAAAACTTGATTCTCATCATTATGATTCTCACCTTCCCTGCTGTGACGAGACCTGGACCACAAGGACACAAGTGTGACTGCTGTTCTACATTCTCAATCAGTTCCCCGAGTCGTCAGTGACAACAAAAGGGGCAAACTAGGAGACAGCGAGAGACAGAGAAGGGACAGAGGTAGTGAGACATTCCCTGAGATACACATCACATGATGCTCTCAGGATAGCAGAATGTGGCAGTGTGTATCGAGTATATGAATAATGCAGAGGAAGGAGCAGGACAGTGGTGCTAGCAGACGCTTGCTCACACACAAACACATGCACACACTTTTTGCACGGCAAGCTCCCACTCCTGGGACTCAGACGTGTGCTCATTAGCTCTGCTGTGGCCACCCCTGCAGACTGGAGCCGCTCACAGCGTGACAGTAGCAACAATGGCCTCATCGCTCAGCCCAGCTGCAGCAAGAAAGAGTATTGACCCAGGTTCGGTGCCTCAGGCCACCGGTCTGCGCTCACAAACACACATTTGCACACTCCTCCGTGGGCAAAACTTGTTTTAGAAAGATGAACCGTTAGGGCTGGGTACTGCACTACTAGTCACAGACGAAGGTGTGAGCTGAATTGTCAATGAGGTTGGGAACAGATAGGAGGAGTGACTGTGATTGACTGAATTCTCCTGTGCAGTTATTGGTGATTATCTTTACTCCAATGATTCTTATGTTACTTATGGGGCTGTTATGCCCTTCATATTTATGTTAAAACTGCCCTATCCCACAGGCAGATCTTTCAAGGTTTCCTGAAGGTGAAGGGTGTCTAAGTTGCATCACCTAGCCACCGGGGTGCCTCAGGGTTCAGTGTTGGTCCACCTCCTCTTCTTGAAATACACAGCTTCACTTGGCAATAATCATACAATCACTCAGTTTCTCCTATCACTTGTGCCCATGCTTTACAATATTAGTACAATCAAACCTGTCTGAATATTCTTTGAAGCTCGTTTGACATCTCAAAAATGTAATCCTGCAGTGACGTGAGATGGCTTTCTTGATCAGAAACAATGGTTAGCTGATCAGATAATCTCAAAAGATCATGGAAGGGAGTCAAGTCTTCAGTCATTCAAAGAAAGTCCATGTTACACTCCACTTGCTATCCACATCAAGCTACCTACAGTCATGGCCAAAAATATCAGCACCCTTGGTAAATATGATCAAAAAAGGCTGTGAAAATTAATCTGCATTGTTAATCTTTTTGATCTTTTATTTTAAAAAAAATCACAAAAATCTAACCTTTCATTGGATAATATTTAAAATGGGGGGAAATATCATTATGAAATAACTGTTTTTCTCTAATACACATTGGCCACAATTAACGGCACCCTTTTATTCAATACTTCTTGAAACCTCCATTTGCCAGTTTAACAGCTCTAAATGTTCTCCTATAATGGCTGATGAGGTTAGAGAACACCTGACAAGAAATCAGAGACAATTCCTTCATCCAGAATCACTTCAGACCCTTTAGATTCCCAGCCCCATGTTGGTGCTTCTTCTCTTCAGTTCACCACACTCATTTTCTACAGGGTTCAGGTCAGAGGACTGGAATGGCCATAGCAGAAGCTTGGTTTTGTGCTCAGTGACCCATTTTTGTGTTGTTTTTGAGGTTTGTGTTTTGATTACATGGCCCATTATAAGAGTCACTGATTTTTTTTATCTGTTGGTATTTGATAGAATCCATGATGCCATGTGTCAAAACAAGATGTCCAGGACCTCAAGCAGAAATATAGGCTCACAGCATCAAAAATACAGCAGTTTATTTCATTGTACACATGGGGTACTTTTTATCCGTGTTCACCAAACCCATCTTGAGTGTTTGCTGCTAAAAAGCTCTTTTTTTTTTAGTTTCATCTGACCATAGAAGCCATTCCCATTTAAAGTTCCAGTCGTGTCTGATAACTGAATATGCTGGAGTTTGTTTTTGGATGAGCTAGAAGAATTTTTCTTGAAACCCTCCCAAACAACATGTGGTGATGTAGGTGCTGTTTGACAATTTTTTTTTTAAGGTTTTCTGACCCCGAGACTCAACTTTTTTCTGCAATTCTCCAGCTGGGGTCCTTGGAGAGTCTTTAGCCACTTAAACTCTCCTTCTCACTGTGCATTAGGACGATATAGAGACACGTCCTCTTCCATGCAGATTTATAACATTTTCTGTTGATTGGAAATTCTTAATTATTGCCCTGATGGTGGAAATGGGAATTTTCACTCCTCTAGCTCTTTTCTTAAAGCCACTTCACTAATTTGTGAAGCTTAAGTCTCTTTTGCTGCACATCAGAAATATATTATTTGGTTTTTCTCATTGTGATGGATGATTAACGGAATTTGGACTTTGTTTTCCCTCATATTTATATTTCTGTGAAACAGGAAGCCTTGGATGGATAATTTCATGTTCATAATCACACTGGAGTGCTCAAAATTGTGAATATGAATGGGAATGAGATATTTTACTCATAAGAATTTCTAGGGGAGCCAATAATTGTGTCCAACATGTATTTGAGAAAAACATTAATTTCATAATGATATTTCCCACCATTTTAAATTCTTATTATCCAATGAAAGGTTAGATTTTTGTGATTTTTTTTAACAATGCAGATTCATTTTCACAGCCTTCTTTGATCATATTTACCAAGGGTGCTGATATTTTTGGCCATGACTGTATATCAAATTCAAGACTGGTGTTTATGAATGAACTTTGTACTATTCTATAGTATGTGATAAAAGTACCTAATTAAATCAATGTAATGTCCATTTAAAACACATGCAACTGTTACGGAGAAGCCCCAGATCTTCCTTCAGGATAATATTAATATGTTAATGTGTTACCAGTGATGACAGCAATTGTATTATTGTTCCTTGCTGACCTTGTCCTAGTTTGGCTATGTAGGGAACAGCACTGACAATGTCATGTTCCATTTCCACCACCACAGCAAAGCCAAGAAAACTGTGTTCTTTCTCTAGCTCTCTCCCTCTCTCTCTATCCATTTTTATCTGTCCTCTATCCCATCTGTACTATCTTCTCTCCATGGTGTCTGCAGCAAAAACAATGCTCACCAGATTTCTGTTATCAGCATAGATCTGCATTATCTCACACAATTATCAGCTCCAGAAACAGCACACACATTGGGACTTGAGTGCTGGCACGCTGCGTGCTGCACAGTTGCATAAAAAGTTTTTAATGCCCAAGGTTTCGCTCAGTGCCAGCTCAGGTATGTCTTTTTGTGGAGTTTGAGGTAGTCTTAGTCTACTCTATAGTGACAGTTGTCTGATGTGGTGAAAATATTAGATACAGTACAAATAACAGATTCTTCATTAAGAGCCAGGACCTGCAGACTTCATCCTCAGTGGGGTGAAAGCCAGTGATTGGAAATGTTATCACATCAAGAGCAATATCAAATAAGGTGTAATATCATAGAACCACCATACAACCATGATGTTTCCCTGTTTTCAGCCCGATATATTGAGAGAGGCTCCAGCATCCCTGCAACCCAACATAGGACAAGCGTTTTGGAGAATGAATGGACCATGAGTTAAGTCAAGTTGAGCTTTATTGTCATTCCGCTACATGTGTGGACATACATTGGAACGAAATGTTGTGCCTCGCAGGACCACGGTGCAACATAAATACAGACATACAACAATGAAATAAACAGTATAAACCTATACACATCTAACCTACTGACAGATTTTGACTATAAATATACTATATATAAATGTTTACCTATACATAAGCTAAAAAAAAATACAGACTATACGAATGCTTCACATGATACTATACCTATACACAACTAACCTACTGACAGATTTAGACTTTAAATACTTTGTATAAATGTTTACCTATACATAAACTAAAAACAAAATACAAACTATACAAATGCTACACATAAACACTGTACCTATACACAACTAACCTAATGACAGATTTTAAATATGAATATACTATATACAGTATAAATGTTTACCTATACATAGACTGAAAAGGAAAAATATATAGACTATATTAATGTTTCACATAATACTGTACATGTGCAAAGAGAAACACTGTAAGTCAAGCAGCTGGCTGGGGAATAGGGCAAGATGATTTATAGTGCGCGAGCATGTAAATACATATTTTAGTCTTTTGTGGGATTATGTACACACAGCAGTGTGTGTGAAAAGTGTCTAGTGCGCATAGAGGAGAATTGCACAAAAAAAGGATGTTTCAGACAGTTTTCTGTGATGTGGTAAGTTTGGGGAATGAGTGGGGGGTGGAGGAGGTGAGATGGCCCATGTTTCAGAGGAGGGTGGGGTTGTTTGAGTTCAGGGCTCTCACAGTCTGGGGGAAAAAGCTGTTGAGCAGTCTGGCGGAGCAGGCTCTGATGCTCCGGTATCGTCTTCCTGATGGTAGAAGCTGGAAGAGACTGTGGGAGGGATGGGTGGGGTCCTTCATGATACTGTTGGCTTTGCTAGAGTATCGTTTAAGGAAAATGTCCAGGATGGAGGGGAGTTCCCATACCAGACATTGATGCAGCTGGTCAGCACGCTCTCTACGGTTCCTCTGTAGATGGTGGTTAAGATGGTGGTTAGGATGGGTGGAGGGAGACTTGCTCTTTTCAGCCGGCGGAGAAAGTGTAGCAGCTGTTATGCCTTCTTGGAGAGTGACATGGTGTTGGTGGTCCAGGTGAGATCCTCTGTGATGTGCACCCCCAAGAATTTAGTGCTGCTGACTCTCTCCACAGTTGAGCTTTCGATGGTCAGTGGGGGGTGGTCAACGGAGTTTCTCCTGAAGTCCATCCCAACCTCCTTTGTGTTCTCCACATTGAGGAACAGGTTGTTAGTGCCACACCATTCAGGCAGTTGTGCCACTTCCTCTCTGTAGTGCGTTTTATTGCTGTTGCTGATGAGACCTACCACCGTTGTGTCATCCGCAAACTTGATGATGTGGTTGGAGCTGAACTTGGCAGTGCAGTCGTGGGTCAGCAGCGTGAAGAGCAGTGGGCTGAGCACACAGCCTTGTGGGGCACCTGTGCTCAGTGTGGTAGTGCTCAAGGTGTTGTGGCCGACACAGACTGACTGAGGTCTTCCAGTTAGAAAGTCCAGGATCCAAATACAGTGGAAATTGTTAAGGCCCAGCAGGTTTAGTTTCTTAATGAGTTGTTGTGGGATTATTGTGTTGAATGCTGAACTGAAGTCGATGAACAGCATTCTGACATAGGAGTCTTTATTTTCTAGGTGGGTAAGAGCCAGGTGGATGGTGGAGGAAATTGCATCATCTGTAGAGTGGTTTGGACAGTATGCAAACTGGAGCGGATCGAGTGTGTTGGGGAGGCTGGTTTTTATGTTGTGCATGACTAACCTCTCAAAGCACTTCATCATGATTGGAGTCAGCGCTTTAAACAGGACACAGGTGATTTCTTTGGTATGATGGTTGTGGATTTGAGACATGGGGACGACTGCATGCCTCAGCGAGGGGTTGAAGATATTTTTAAGGACGTCTGTCAGCTGTGCAGCACAGTTTTTCAGTACACGGCCTGGTATGTCATCAGGACCCACAGCCTTGCATGGGTTAATCCTATCAAGTCAGCTGGAGACAGACAGAGCACCTGGTCGTTGGGAGGTATGGGCAGTTTTTGTGCAGGTGTGTCATTCTGCATTTCAAACCGTGAATAAAAGTGGTTGAGTGCATCCAGGAGTGATGTGTCATTATCACAGGCCTGTGGCAGGGGCTTGTAGTCCATGATGGTCTGAATGGCTTGCCACAGGCTCCATCTGTCTCTGCTGTCTGTGAAGTGATTGTTGATTTTTTTGAGCATATGACCGTTTTGCATTTTTGATGCCACAGGACAGATTGGCTCTTGCTGTTTTGAGGGCTGCTTTATCTCCTGATCTGAATGCTTCATCTCTGGTCCTTAGCAGCCCACAAACCTCTGCTGTCATCCACGGCTTTTGGTTTGCACGTGTGGTGATGGTCTTGGTGACTGTAACATCATCAATGCACTTTCTGATATAAGCACTCACGGTTTCAATCTACTCCTGCAGGTCTGTGAGGTTGTTGTAGGTGGCTGCCTCTTTAAACATGTTCCAGTCTGTGCACTGAAAGCAGTCCTGTAGTTTTGAGGTAGCATCATCTGGCCAAACTGTGATGAGTTTTTGTATTGGTTTAGTGAGTTTCAGAAGTGGTCTGTATGCTGGAATTAGCATAACAGAGATGTGATCCGAGTACTCAAATTGGGGGCGGGGTACAGCCTTGTACGTGTTCTTTTCTGTTGTGTAAACAATGTCCAGTGTGTTTTTTCCCCTTGTTGCAAAGTTCACATGTTGGTAGAACTTTGGCAAAACTGTCTTTAAGTTTGCATGGTTGAAGTCACCGGCTATTGTGAAAAAGCCGTAGGGGTTATTTGTTTGTTGTTCGCTAATGGCGCTGTACAGCTCGCGAAGCGCGTCTTTCGCGTTAGCACACGGGGGATGTAAACTGCGACAATAACAATGGCCGTGAAATCCCGCGGCAGATAGAACGGTCGACACTTCACAAACATAAACTCCACCAGTGATAAGCAGTGTTTTGTCACTACCACAGCATTATTACACCACTCTTTGTTGACGTACACACACAATCCACCTCCCCAAGACTTACCAGACAGTTCTTTGTCCCTGTCAGAAAAGTTGTCGTTTAGCCATGTTTCAGTGAAAACAAACCCAACAATCCCTTGTCTCATGCTGTGTAGACCGACTGATTTGAATTAAGTCCAGTTTATTTTCCAGAGAGCGAACGTTTGAGAGCATGATTGATGGAATTGCTGGTCTTAGTTCGTGTGCCTCCATGCTTGCCGCGCTTCTGTCCCCTCTCACACCGCTGGCGCCGCTGTTTTGTGTGGGTAAGGTCGCGGTCTCGGGGTTCGGCTTCAGCAGCAGACAGAGGCCTCTTAGCTTCTCAGTAGTCTCCGGCGAAAGCTGTTGTTTGTACACACTGCTGATTTCCAAAAGGTTCTGTCGATCGTAGATGTGTTTCCATGTGTTTACCTGATGATTTTGCGGTAAGGTGAGACTGTTCAAAGATGAGGAAACAAGATTAACAGACATAAAAATACAGCTTTTGGGACCCGGAGTAGCCGCTGCGTCTTCCCGCGCCGCCACCTTGGTTTCATGAAACCTAACATGTAGTGTCACCTGGCCAAGTCCCACATAGACAGGAAAAGACAGACTGACTGATATATAATAGCAACAACCATAGGTGGTTTTGTTGTTATATGTTGTTTAGGAATGGGTTCATCTGAATGAATGCAGCATTGAATGAATGCAACAATGGGCTGGCAATATCAGAGAAAACACTAGGAAGTTGCGAAAAAATATATTAGTCTAAAATGTCTGTCTCGCCCAAAGTAATAAGTACATATTTTCACAGATATAACTTGACCATATGCATATGCATTTTTATCCTAATACTATAGTCATCTCAAACAAAAGCTTATCTGATGCCAGTGACCTGATTCCACTAACTTTGGTAAATCCAAATTCGATCATTTCCTCAAAAGTGCTTATAATATCAACCTGGTACCTTGTAAACAAAACAAAGTGCTTTTCAAGTTTTGTGTGCAATGTGCATTAGATGGCTATTGAAAGTAATGTGGGCGGTGTGTAGATGTGACATCTGAGGCTGAGACTACCTGTTAAATTGGGTAAGGAGGCTAATCTACTGTACTTAAACTCTACAATCTGTCTTCTCTACAAAATTTTCTCTTTGAATTTGTCAAATTGAATTTGGATTGACCTAGATTCGGAACATTCTTATTTTTAAGGCTCTAACACAGTTCCAGTAGTTCACACCAGTTCCATTAAGAGTTGCAAGACTCCAAATTAATGGCACATTCTACACACATCCTTTCGATCATCACTCTTTCCTTACACTTCCCGGACCATACAGCGAGACAGGTAGATGCTCTGCTGTCTTTAGAACATCCAGTAGGATGAAAGAGTGATGAACCGAAGCCGGTTTGACGTAAACCAGTGCAAGCATGAATTATTCAATCAGACAAGCTTGTGAGTGACGGTTGGTTGTTTTATGAATCCGCCTGCTTTCACCACCTATGCAAAAAGCTTTATATTTATGCAAATTAATTTACATTGTTCTCCATTTTTTTGCGGCGTGACAGAGAGCACTTATTCACACGCGAGTGGGCAAGTGACAAAGGCTTTCAATTAAAGCAAGAAAAATCAAGCTCACTCATCCATCTCTCACCCCGACAATCAACAAAGGCCTTCTAATTAGTATTCATTAATTGCAGTGTTGTAAAATCTATGCATGCTCATTTTTATCAAGCCATCAAAGACCTCACTAATTGCCTCTATAATATCATAAATAGATCCAGCACACCATGAAGGGGTTTTCAAAGAACAGTACAAAGGGTAAAGAGGAAGAGGGCTCCATTTCATGCCCAGGCCACTCAAAACACTGGTTCAGAATGGGAACAGTATGTTCTGAGGGACCAGAGTGCAGTGCATGCTTTTCATGAGTCAGCAAAGACCATGGCTCATCAGCATATTATGTGGATGGGTAATGTTAAAACAAGCTAATGAACAAAAGTTAGGGCCAATAGATTGCAATAGGTTCCAAGACTAATTAAAATGAGAGCTTTGTGGCTTAATTTCCTTAGAGTCAAAATTGACAGTTCATACACGTTCACATTTAAAAATGGAATCATTGCAAGCAAGCAAAAACAGTTTCATTTGGTAGATGTTAGCACAATACGTTCTTCAAGTGAAGTCAGTTATAAAGCTTATATTTCTGCCTTTTATTTTTATTTATTTTTTTTTTACAAGGTTTCTCTTAAGGATCTTGAAACATGCAGGTTAACATTGAAATAACATCAAGCTTTCCCATTCTCTCCGGTGTTTCTGTACAAGCACAGCATTCAGTCTAAGACATCAACAGGTCTAGAAATGTCATCTAGTTCATTAAATGTCATGAAGCCAACAGAACCCAACTACAGTCAGAGATACAGAGCTCAATGTTTCAAGATTTACTGCTCTTTTACAACCAGTGGGAATTAAAACACTAAAACTCTTCCCATACCATTTTTGCTGATTATATTTCAAATCTTTTGGCTTATTCTGGACAGCTAATACTTATCTAAGTGAACATATTTGGCCTTAGAGAGGAAACAGAGTGAGAATATTATAGGGACGGGACTCTTTTGACATGGGCCAGTAAGCAGCCACTTATCAATTCCCTAGCAACAATAGAATTCCTTAGAAACAGCATAGCAATTCCATGGCATCATGTTGGTAAGTTTTCTACAAGTGAAGAGCATTTTTTGCATTTTCTTCATAAATTGCACATGCCATGTCTTATTATGATGCCGTGTTTATTTTTCTCTTGCCCTAACCTCATCTGCTGGGTTTTTATACCTGAAAAAGTCAGACTAGAGAAAATAAACTTTATTTAATTGAAGGTAGCCTTGGAGACATGATTTCTTCTATAGTTCTATGCTCTGTGGTTTCACAGAATAATTTCTGATGTCAGAAAGAGAGAGAGGCTGTGAAAGGGAAAGGTTTAGAAAAACAAGGTTGTTGAACTCTTTGTTCTGAACCACTCCGTGTTTAATTGAAGTCAGAACAACTTTGGAACTTTTCTTTGGAACTTACTTTGACACTTGTTCTCAACTCATGTTCTGCTAGATAAATAGATGTAAGTGTAATACATTGTGATTGTAATGGAAAATACACAACAAGTGCCGAAAAGTACCATGATATGGACATTGTACTGTGGTAAAACACATATGGCAATACCATTCTTGCAGGCATGGATTTTCTTTGAAGTACCTTGTAAATAACATTGTGCATGAATATGGTAATCATTCAGTACCGTAGTGTATATCGAAGTATACAGTGTAATAGCTTCACCATGGAAATAAAGAACCTGCACATTACAAACCAGAAGAAAACACAGTTTGAATCAAGGCCGTAACCATGTCTTGAACATTGGGGGGCACCAACGTATAAGTTCGATAAATATATATACACACACACACACACACTGCCGTTCAAAATTTTGGAATCAGTACGTTTTTTTAATGCTTTTTAAATATGTTTCTTTCATCAAGGCTGCATTTATTTGATCAAAAATACAGAAAAAACAAAAACAAAATTGTGAAATATGCTGCATTTATTTGATCAAAAATACAGAAAAAACAAAAACAAAATTGTGAAATATTATTGCAATTTAAAATAACAGTTTTATATTTTAATATACTTTAAAATATAATTTATTCCTGTGAACCAAAGCTGAATTTTCAGCATTATTACTCCAATCTTCCTTCAGAATTCAATCTAATATGCTGATTTATAAGCAATGTTGGAAACATTTTTGATGCTTCTTATTGTTTGGGACCTATGATACTTTTTTCATGATTCATTGGTAAATAAAAAGTTAAAAGGAACAGTGTTTATTCAAAATAGAAATTTTGTGTTACAATATACATTACTATTCAAAAGTTAAGGGTCAATACTACTTTTATCCAGCAAGATGTGTTAAATGGATAAAAAGTGATAGTAAAGACATATATTGTTAGAAAAGATTACTATTCTGAATAAATGCTATTCTTTTTATCCTTTTATTCATCAAATAATCAAAATAAAAAAGTAGAAGTATCATCACAGGTTCCAAAAAAAAAAAATTAAGCAGTACAACAGTTTCAACACTGTAATTAAATCAGCATATTGGAATGATTTCTAAAGGATCATGTGACACTGAAGACTGGAGTAGCCTATTGATGCTGAAAATTCAGCACTGCATCACAGAAATAAATTACATTTTAAGCTATATTAAAATAGGAAACCATGTTTAATATTTCACAGTATTAATGTTTTTTTTTCTGTATTTTTGATCAAATAAATACAGCCTTGATGAGCATAAGAGACTCCAGTAAAAATCATTAAAAACTAACTGATTTTGAACGACAGTGCATAAAAAGCTATATTAATGCAGCACTTGTCGCATGCACACACACACCACTCGCACACAAATCACAGCAGAGAAACTCGTGTGTATGGCCCGCTGCACTGCGACTTTTATTAATAAAATAGCTTTGATACTGGATCGCTCTTCTTGTTTTTTTTTTACAGTCTATGGGATTGCTACATTATATTACTCAACAACGAGGAGGTTAAATCACAGTTTTTAACCAACTAAGCTCACAGCTTCATTTTTGTTGAAAGAGATGCACAGATGCAGGTAATTCACAAACACAACTTTCATCTCTCTCTCTCTCTCCCTCCCTCTCTCTCTCTCTCTCTCTCTCTCTCTCTCTCAAAATTTCCATATTTTTTACGTAAAAAAAAGTGGACTAATATTAAATGATTTGCAACTTCCACATCTTACCTCGATGTCTTATTTCAAAAGGTTTCAATGTTAAACTCACGCTTCGCTCTGGAAATCTTGCTCTGCTTCTGTGAATGGTAAAACCCGTAAAACCCTGGTCATCTCAGTTATTGTGACATTGACGAGCGCTGTTAGACCGCAGAGGCAGAGCAGGCTGAAGATAACTTTTGAAGGTTTTTGTCATCCTAACAAGAGCGCTGTGTAAAGGAGTGCAGCAGATCACTGCAAGAATTTCAAATATTAGGGGGGACAGTTTGGCCACTTTTAATTATTGGTGGGGGAGTTGTCCCCCTTAGTGTCTATGGTGGTTACGGCCCTGGTTTGAATTATATTCAGCATTCTTTTTTTTTCTGATTTAAGAGTTTTTGAGTTTCAAGATGTGCTTCCTGTCTCACAGCACTGCCATACATTCAGAATGTTCTTTTAGCAGAGGATACCCATTCTGCTTACCCACGCATTATTCAAAATTGCCTCAAACTGTTTATCTTCTCATAGTCACTGATATTTTTTTGTCAGGTCTGATGAGAGGTGTTTTCTGAAGACAATGTGCACAAGTGAATTAAAGCTCATCTCTTCATTTTACATGATTATTCAGCCAATGATGAAAGTGTGTGTGTGGAGGGCACGTGTTTGTGAGTTGTGGATTGATTGGGTTCATCTCCACATCCTCTCATCTTGTCCTCTTAACAGAATGGTGGGTCGTGCACTTGAGCGAGCGAGTGTAAGGAACATTGGATTCTCCCTTAAGACCCCATCTGAGAATCTGTTATACTAATATGCTAATAGGCATGTTAATTCACTTGGTAATTACAAGGACTTGGGTTTATTGTTCCATGTCAGCCTTTGAAGTGAGGAATCTAGGAAACTGCTTGCATATTAAATGTGCAACAGAGCTTGTTTAGGTTCAGAGGATGTGATGTTTTCTTATCAATGTTAAAAAAATCTATCTCTGTCAGAAGGATCATCCTAAGTTCAGGGTTGGTAGCGACTAAATCATGTTAAAGTGTGTTTCTCAATGACTGTATATGTCTATTGGCTCAGAGTTGAACAGATGTTGAGCAGCAGGCTTGCTAGGTTCATCTAGATACACTTTTGCAGTTTTTCCATTAGTTAGGTTGTTCTTAGAGATGTTGCTACAGTTATTCTATGGATTAAGGCCATCTCAGTTGCTTCTGTCCCTTCTTGTTATCCCACACTGACTCAATGATGTTGATATCAGAGCTCTGTGGAGGCTGTACCATCTGTTGTAGGACTTTGTGTTCGTACAAAAATAATTAATTCATATTTCCCATTGGTACACCAAAGAAGAGGAAAGAAGTAACCATCTTAAGAAAAATGTGAAATCTAATGTCTACATTTTGCAAACTTTTGACTTGCATTTTTCCCACTGTAGTTAACACTTTATGAGGCACACCCTCAAAATCATCTGTTAGAGACGAGAAACATTACAGTTTTTAGCATATTAGGCATTAAAAAGATTAAATGTAAATGTGTGCATAATGAACGTAGTTACCTGGATTTCTTGGAAGCCTTTCAAGGGAAACATTAGATTTTTGTGAATTTTATGTTTTTAAATGATTAGCTTATGATTTTATAAAGTACTCATTAATTCTTCAGTTAAAACCGGTGTATTATTTGAACTGTAAAGCTATTTAAATAATGCAATAATTGCTATCATTTTAAGGTCGGTGTTGTTTTGCCATTGCAGCTAAGTTGTAAAACTGCATATTTTTACAGAAAAAAAGTAGTGATTTTTCAACATTTTCACAAATCATGTTAACATGCATATTGCTCATTTCTTGTGGTTAAGTTTTGAAACAAGGAGCAATTTAATGTGTACAAATTAGCACCATTAATTTGCATTGTAAGCGTAACTTTGAGGGTGAAATGGAAATTAATTATTGTGGAAATTACCTTTTATGTCACAGAAGTTGTCAGTTGAGCTTAAATTGTACTTCTTTAAATTAATTTAAACTTAATTGCTTTTATTTCATGCTGCAAATGGCTGTCAGACTGAACACCCCTTTAGACCAGACTGACTGTTGTCTGCATCTGATGACAGCCATAAAAATCTAAAGTGACTGAAGCCATCAGTAGAGTTCAGCTCTCACACATGCAAATAATGTTTGATTCACTTCCACCGTCTCTCTTCGTCTCGTTATGTTTTTCCACTGTCCTTGTCTCGATTATTCATTCTCATTCTTTCACTCTATATATCTTGTCAGCTTTCATTGTTCATGTCACCATTCATTGTTCTTTGCATCCAAGCTGCAAGATTCTGTGTCCAACTCTGAGGTATAAAGGCCAACATAACATCTTGCATTGAGTCAGACTGCTCTGGGCATGTTGGGCACATTGAGCTGCTAAGAAATGATTTCAGCAGCTATATAAAGCAGCTTTTTCTAGTTGGTTGTTCCAAAACATTCTCCTCATCCGCTGTCTAGTGGACATTTGAGGGCTTTCCAGGGAGAGCATGTTTGTGAATCATCTGGCTTC